>NC_135237.1:39181714-39294214 GCF_051348905.1 Ranitomeya variabilis
AAACAGTGGTTTACCCCCACATATGGGGCATCAGCGTACTCGGGATAAATTGGACAACAACTTTTGGGGTCCAATTTCTCCTGTTACCCTTGTGAAAATAAAAACTTGGGGGCTAAAAATCTTTTTGGTGGGAAAAAAAAATATTTTTTTATTTTCACTACTATGCATTATAAACTTCTGTGAAGCACTTGAGCATTCAAAGTTCTCACCACATATCTAGATAAGTTCCTTAGGGGGTCTAGTTTCCAAAATTTGGTCACTTGTGGGGGGTTTCTACTGTTTAGGTACATCAGGGGCTCTGCAAACGCAACATAACACCCACAGACAATTCTATCAAAGTCTGAATTCCAAAATGGCGCTCCTCTTCCGAGCTCTGCCGTGCGCCCAAACAGTGGTTTACCCCCACATATTGGGTACCAGCATACTCAGGACAAATTGGACAACAACTTTTGGGGTCCAATTTCTCCTGTTACCCTTGTGAAAATAAAAACTTGGGGGCTAAAAATCTTTTTTGTGGGAAAAAAAAATATTTTTTTATTTTCACTACTATGCATTATAAACTTCTGTGAAGCACTTGAGCATTCAAAGTTCTCACCACATATCTAGATAAGTTCCTTAGGGGGTGTAGTTTCCAAAATTTGGTCACTTGTGGGGGGTTTCTACTGTTTAGGTACATCAGGGGCTCTGCAAACGCAACATAACACCCACAGACAATTCTATCAAAGTCTGAATTCCAAAATGGCGCTCCTCTTCCGAGCTCTGCCGTGCGCCCAAACAGTGGTTTACCCCCACATATTGGGTACCAGCATACTCAGGACAAATTGGACAACAACTTTTGGGGTCCAATTTCTCTTGTTACCCTTGTGAAAATAAAAATTTGGGGGCTAAAAAAATCTTTTTTGTGGGAAAAAAAAATATTTTTTATTTTCACTACTATGCATTATAAACTTCTGTGAAGCACTTGGGCATTCAAAGTTCTCACCACATATCTAGATAAGTTCCTTGGGGGGTCTATTTTCCAAAATGGGGTCACTTGTTGGGAGTTTCTACTGTTTAGGTACATTAGGGGTCTGCAAACGCAACATAACGCCCGCAGACAATTCTATCAAAGTCTGCATTCCAAAATGGCGCTCCTTCCCTTCCGAGCTCTGCCGTGCGCCCAAGCAGTGGTTTACCCCCACATATGGGGTACTAGCATACTCAGGACAAATTGGACAACAACTTTTGGGGTCCAATTTCTCTTGTTACCCTTGTGAAAATAAAAACTTGGGGGCTAAAAAATCTTTATTGTTAAAAAAAAAATATTTTTTATTTTCACGAATCTGCATTATAAACTTCTGTGATGCACTTGGGCATTCAAAGTTCTCACTACACATCTAGATAAGTTCCATGGGGGGTCTAGTTTCCAAAATGGGGTCACTTTTGGGGGGGTTTCTACTGTTTAGGCACATCAGGGGCTCTCCAAACGCGACATGGCGTCCGATCTCAATTCCAGTCAATTTTGCATTGAAAAGTCAAATGGCGCTCCTTTGCTTCCGAGCTCAGCCATGCACCCAAACAGTGGTTTACCCCCACATACGGGGTGTCAGCGTACTCAAGACAAATTGTACAACAACTTCTGGTGTCCATTTTCTCCTGTTACCCTTGGTAAAATAAAAATTTGGAGGCAAAAAGATCATTTTTGTAGAAAAAATGCGATTTTTTTATTTTCACGGCTCTACGTTATAAACTTCTGTGAAGCACCTGGGGGTTTAAAGTGCTCACCGAATATCTAGATAAGTTCCTTAAGGGGTCTAGTTTCCAAAATGGTATCACTTGTGGGGGGTTTCCACTGTTTAGGCACATCAGGGGCTCTCCAAACGCGACATGGCATCCGATCTCAATTCCAGCCAATTCTGCATTGAAAAAGTCAAACGGTGCTCCTTCACTTCCAAGCTCTGCGGTGCGCCCAAACAGTGGTTTACCCCCACATATGGGGTATTGACATACTCAGGAGAAATTGCACAACAACTTTTGTGGTCTAATTTCTCCTGTTACCCTTGTGAAAATAAGAATTTGTGGGCGAAAAAATCATTTTTGTGAAAACAAATGCGATTTTTTATTTTCACGGCTCTACGTTATAAACTTCTGTGAAGCACTTGGGGGTTCAAAGTGCTCACCACACATCTAGATAAGTTCCTTAAGGGGTCTAGTTTCCAAAATGGTATCACTTGTGGGGGGTTTCCACTGTTTAGGCACATTAGGGGCTCCCGAAATGCGACATGGCGTCTGATCTCAATTCCAGCCAATTCTGCATTGAAACAGTCAAACGGTGCTCCTTCACTTCCAAGCTCTGCGGTGCGCCCAAACAGTGGTTTACCTCCACATATGGGGTATCGGCGTACTCAGGAAAAATTGCACAACAAAATTTGTGGTTAAATTTCTGTTTTTACACTTGTGAAAATTAAAAAAAATGGTTCTGAAGTAAAATGTTTGCAAAAAAAAGTTAAATGTTCATTTTTTTTCTTCCACATTGTTTCAGTTCCTGTGAAGTACGTAAAGGGTTAATAAACTTCTTGAATGTGGTTTTGAGCAGCTTAAGGGGTGCAGTTTTTAGAATGGTGTCACACTTGGTTATTTTCTATCATATAGACCCCTCAAAATGACTTCAAATGAGATGTGGTCCCTAAAAAAAAATGGTGTTGTAAAAATGAGAAATTGCTGGTCAACTTTTAACCCTTATAACTCCCTAACAAAAAAAAAAATTGTTTCCAAAATTGTGCTAATGTAAAGTAGACATGTGGGAAATGTTATTTATTAACTATTTTTTGTGACATATCTCTCTGATTTAAGGGCATAAAAATACAAAGTTTGAAAATTGCAAAATTTTAAAAATTTTCGCCATATTTCCATTTTTTTCATAAATAATCGCAAGTAATATCGAAGAAATGTTACCACTAACTTGAAGTACAATATGTCACGAAAAAACAATCTCAGAATCAGTGGGAGTTATAACCTCTTAAAGTGACACTGGTCAGAATTGTAAAAATTGGCTCGGTCATTAAGTACCAAATTGGCTCTGTCACTAAGGGGTTAAGAAACAGACACAACAGTTGTGGGGACTTTCCGTAAGCACAGCAGGGAAGGACCGCAACACATAGCGCAAGAAGGAAGGCACAGATTTCCACCTGTAAAGAGAACTCTGGAGGTGCCATTGGACCGGCCGGACTTGCGCAGCCTGGTGAACCGTATTCTGGACTGAGGACCCAGAGATCTTCAGTAAAGAGGTAAAGAGACTGCAATCTGGTGTCCTCGTTATTTACTGCACTGCACCATCACCATTATCCATCATACCTATCACTCACTGTACGCCCCTCGGCAGGGTCGCGGACCGGGCCTAGCCACCGTGACAACCCCAGAGCAGAGACTCAGGCCCGGTACCGGGTACCCCTCGGCCCTGCGGCGGTGGGGGCGCTACAACTTGGCGTCACGAACAGGATCTACTTAAGCCTGAAGAATCAGGTCATGTGTGCCTTGGAACTGTGATTTACTGTGCTTGGACTGTGCTTTATTGAGAGACTGTGTATTGCCGTTTGCCGCCAGAAGTTCCCGCCAAACCCGCCGCCATTACAGTACTATGTGGCGCGCAGGAAGGATGGGGCGTGTCATCGTGGGCGTAGCCTGGAAGAGTGGCGCGAAGATGGAACCCGCCCCTCACCGATACTACTATGTCCGGAAGATATGCTCATCAACGAGAAAGGTGCGCCTCCTAGTGTGGGATGGCGGAGCGGAGAGAGGCCGCCCTCCGGACAGGGAGGAACAGGAACTACTGGATGCCACGAGGCAGAACCCGATTGGCAGCATGGAGCGCGGAAGTCACCCAGGAGAGGGGGAGAAGACCCGTACCAGGCCCTGCCAATGGGAGCCGAGGGAGCTCTTACCAGGCCGCGCAGACCAGGAAATCCTCGGGGCGGAGGTAGAGGAACTGTGCCGGCAGTTCCGGAGTCTGTGCCAGCGAGCGACCATCACTGGCGAGGGGCCACACCAGCACCAGGCATCGATCCCGCAGCCGACGGTAGAGGAGACCGGCGCCGGAGACGCTCCGGAGGCAGGTAACGACGCCGATCCTGCCACGGCAACCGAAGAGCCCTTGCTGGTGGATGTGGACTCACCTCCACCACGACCACCCGGGCGGGTGTGTAGCCGCATCGAATGCGAGAGGCCCTGGGAAACGCTGCAGACGGCCGACAGCCCCCTGCGACCCACCAAGCAGCCCGTGCAGCTCCAGGGAGAATGGGTGACTTTCAAGTGGACCCGTGCGGCCACCACCAATTTGATTGGCTTCCCAGGGGACACCCAGGAGGAGGGGGAGAGTATTGAGGTCATCCGCCAGAGGGAATACCGCCAGCAGTTACGCCAGCAGGAAGAGGAGTGGGCCCGCAAGAAGGAGCTTCGGCGTCAAGCCGAGCGGGAGAAGGACCTTCAAGCTAAGGCCCAGATCAGGCAGGTTGCCGAGGAGAACTGGGGCCCGCAGCGCTGTGGCGTGATCAGCACCTTCCGGCTGCAGGGAGGTTGGGGCTTCATTAAAGAGCCCGGTCTCGCCTTGGAAGTGTTTGTAAACTGGCGAGATGTGGAGGCGCACCTCATCGAGGGACACCCAGGCCGGGATCTCTACCTGGGGGACCGAGTTCGATATACCCGCCACTGGGGAGACAAAGGGTGGTATGCCTTGCACGTGCGTAAATACAAGCCGGAAGTGACAGCACCATCCTCTGATGATTCACCAAGACCAGCAGTCATTGCCCCAATCTCCCTGTGTGCCAAATGTCTGCGGACCATCACTCCGAGGAGAACCGTGAGTACTCAGACCTCTATTCAGGGTGCGGATGCCCTTTATGTGGTAGCGGAAGGAGGGCAGTACTCACGGAAGCCACCGCCAGATTTGGAGGAATAAACCTCGATACCATGAGAGTGTAAGTAGTTCCTTGCTTAACTGTTTGTCTACTGTTTGCTGCTAAACCCGTCCTGGGTTAACTTTTAAAGGGATCCCTTTGTTGACCCGGGATCCCTATTGTTTCGTTTGTTTTTCTAAGTTTTGCACAAGTTTTCAGAACTGCCGCAATCATGAACAGTGCATGATACAAACTTTCTGTAAATAGTTTGCACCTTCTTAAAGGTGCTCCCTACTGGTTTTACTTAAAGAGAGACTCTTTGCGAAGATACCGCACCGGAGCCTTTGATGAGTATGGACTGGTAGCCTGAGAAGATATGCTACCTCATAAAGACTTGGTCCCCTCTTAAAGGGGATGTCCATCTGTGTACTTATGAATAATACTGCCTTAGAACAGTAAAGTGATAACGATGCCTTGAAAGAAAATGATAATGTTTACATGTAAAAGTTATATGTATTGAACTAGTTAATTGTAAAAGAATGCTGATAATGTTTCCCGAAGGAAAGTGAAAGTTAGAAGAAAGATGCAGTGGGCCCGTAGGGGTAGACGTAGTGTCCTGCATAGTTGCTAGTAAGAAAGTAATGATGGAAGTTAATGCTTTAAGAAAATGTTGATAACGTTGATAGAAAATTAGGATAGAAGGTGAACCCTGAGTCCTCTTAGGAGCCATATGACGATGGCCCAGTGTTCCTAAACTGAAAGCAATGTTATGTTCTATACTGTGTATAGTAGTTGAAAAGACAGAAGGCTCGGGCTGAAAGGAGCGGTCCTGTAAGAAAGGAGAGGCAGTAGGTCTGGTGCCGTTAGGACAGGCGGTCCTGCAGATTTAAAGAAGGAGAATGAAAAAAGTTAAATTGCCTTATATTGTGATTATAAGAGGGTCTTTAGCGGATATTGAGTGTACGTCCTTAAAGGCAATGTTAAATTATTGTTCAAGAATTTGTACTAAGTAGAATACCCGGTTGGGTAAGAAAAGTTACTTATAGCATGTTGCTATGATATTTAACCATGTTTGTAACGTTCAAGTGTCCTCACCTCCCATAAAGGGAAGCTCTGTTCAAGTATACTTATTGTTATTTGCACTCAACAAATTGTATGTCTTTTTGCTAATCTGTATTGTTGTTTTCTTCCCAGTCCCGGAGTACTGGATTTAACCAGGGGGGAGTGCAGCGCCCCAGAGTCCTGGTCATTGCAGTACTGTGGCTCCGCCACTAAGGGGAGCTATGGTACGTCTGATGGCACTGAAGGAGTTCATCTGAGCAGGTATCACAGACACCAATACATTTCACCGCCGGGCCTCCAGGGGGAGCTAAGGGTTCTATTTACTAGGCCACTCTCCACACACTGGTAAAACTGGGGGTCAGGCAGGAAGTTAGACAGAAAGCTGACTGGGTTGGAGCCAGGCAACACCTTGTGGCAGAGGGTGTTGCAGGAGAAGATTCGGTAGGGTCTCTGTCAGGGGTGGGATCCTGACAGAGGCTTGGCAAACTGAGAGAACGTAACGGGACCGTGCCTGCTCAGTATAGCGGCGGTGCCCAAGGAAGGACTAGAAGCGAGATAGATTGTGCTGAGTGAGAAACGAGATCAAAGCAACAAGGAGAATACCAGTAGGGGTCGTGCTGTAAGATCGAGGCAACATCCTACTGAGGCGCAAACAACCGGTGGCCGGAACGCCGAAGGAAGTATTTCTATATACAGTTTCAGGCAATACTTCGAACCTACGGCAGGACAGTCAGTCTCAGGTGGGCTGTCTCACCTAAATCACCTATGCAGTCTTGGGGGGCAACTTGTGGAGAGGGGCGACTCTAGGGTCCCGGAAGAGCTCCGAGCCTACCCGTCAAACGGGTGCCGTCCTAACCGTAACATCAGGGAGGGACGGAGGATTAGCAGAACATCATCTAATCGAGTTGTGAGGGAACTTAAGAAACAGACACAACAGTTGTGGGGACTTTCCGTAAGCACAGCAGGGAAGGACCGCAACACATAGCGCAAGAAGGAAGGCACAGATTTCCACCTGTAAAGAGAACTCTGGAGGTGCCATTGGACCGGCCGGACTTGCGCAGCCTGGTGAACCGTATTCTGGACTGAGGACCCAGAGATCTTCAGTAAAGAGGTAAAGAGACTGCAATCTGGTGTCCTCGTTATTTACTGCACTGCACCATCACCATTATCCATCATACCTATCACTCACTGTACGCCCCTCGGCAGGGTCACGGACCGGGCCTAGCCACCGTGACAACCCCAGAGCAGAGACTCAGAGGCCCAGTACCGGGTACCCCTCGGCCCTGCGGCGGTGGGGGCGCTACATTTACATAATTCATCCCAGATATTAGCATTGAACCTGAATGCCTTTATAAAGCATTTAAAGGGATCTGTGGACAGTTTTTCCCTTTTATGCACTGTTACTGATGTCAATCAAGGGCAGAGGGCCGGCGGTTATAGGCAGAGGTGGTGCCGCGCACCCATCCAACTGCTCCGCACAGATTTCCAAGTTGCACAGGACCTTTATAAAATTATTTATCAAGGGTATGCAGTGCTTCTTTGCGGATATAAAGGGATTTTAGAGACTTGCATTACGATACTTATTAGATGGTGGTCGCAGTATATAAAGGGAAGAACTGCTGACAGGTTCCCTTTTAGGTCATGCGCACACAAAGTTTTTTGAGGAATCTTCTGGAGTGGTGCGCTCTGACAAAATGCTTAAAAAAATTGCTGAAAACTTTTTTTTTTTTTAAATACTCATCCTATTCATTTCTATTGTGAAACCACTTTGTTGTTCATATCATCAAAAAGTTACTTTATTTCAGTTCTTCAATACAAAACGTGAAACTCCTATATTATATAGAGACATTACACACAGAGTGATCTATTTCACGTGTTTATTTCTGTTAATGTTGATGATTATGGCTTACAGCCAATGAAAACCCAAAAGTCATTATCTCAGTAAATTAGAATACTTTATAACACCAGCTTGAAAAATGATGTTAAAATCCTAAATGTTGGCCTACTGAAATGTATGTTCAGTAAATGCACTCAATACTTGGTCGGGGCCCCTTTGGCATCAATTACTGCGTCAATGCGGCGTGGCATGGAGGCAATCAGCCTGTGGCACTGCTGAGGGGTTATGGAAGCCCAGGTTGCTTTGATAGCAGCCTTCAGCTCGTCTGCATTGTTGGTTCTGGTGTCTCTCATCTTCCTCTTGACAATACTCCATAGATTCTCTATGGGGTTAAGGTCAGGGGAGTTTGCAGCCAATCAAGCCCAGTGATACTGTTGTTTGTAAACCAGATATTGGTACTTTTGGCAGTGTGGACAGGTGCCAAGTCCTGCTGGAGAATGACATCTCCATCTCCAAAAAGCTTGTTGGCAGAGGGAAGCATGAAGTGCTCTAAAATGTCCTAGTAGATGGCTGCGCTGACCTTGGTCTTGATAAAACACAGTGGACCTACACCAGCAGATGACATGGCTCCCCAAACCATCACTGATGGTGGAAACTTCACACTAGACCTCCAGCAGCTTGGATTGTGGCCTCTCCACTCTTCCTCCAGACTCTGGGACCTTGATTTCCAAATGAAATGCAAAATTTACTTTCATCTGAAAACAGCACCTTGGACCACCGAGCAGCAGTCCAGTTCTTTTTCTCCTTGGCCCAGGTAAGACGCTTCTGGTGTTGTCTATTGGCCATGAGTGGCTTGACACAAGGAATGCGACACTTGTAGCCCAAACGCTTGGAATAGATCACTCTGTTTGTAATGACTCTATATAATATATGAGTTTCACTTTTTGTATTGAAGAACGGAAATAAATGAACTTTCTGATGATATTCTAATTTTCCGCTTCAGATTTAGAAAAATCCTTGGCGGGAGAAAAGAAAGTGCATGTTACTTCTATGAAGAGTGTCCTGATGAAAAACTAAGCATTGTCAGATCAGAAGGCTGCAACAAACAAAAAAAATTCAGAAATAAAAACCTTTCCAAAAACTTTTCAAAAACTGCTTCAGGAAACAAAAAAATCTCTTCTAAAAGACTCCTCTAGCAGTTTCCCCTTCAAAGAAACTTCTTATGCTCATAGCCTTTAGGCTATGTTCCCACAATGAGCTTTTGGTGAGTTTTTGATATTGCAGAATTTCTGCACCTATTGTTTAAATTACGGTAGATTACTTGCGTATTTTCATTTTGATTTTTTTAACATGCATTTTTATTGCGTTTTTTGCACTGCAATTTTTTCTCTGTTTGGTGTGTCATACTGTAAATAAAGCTGCTTTGTTTTTGAAACTTCCTGTTTACTTTTTTTTTTCCGCAAAACTTTATTCATATACTTAGGTGCAGATTACATTCTGAAAACGCCCTAAAACCCATGTGCGTTTTTTTTGCTGCGGATTTTCGCCATCTAGTGTAAGTCTATGGAGAAAATCCGGACAGAAAACTCGACGTACCCGCAAAAGAAATTAACATGCTTCAGATTTTAAAAATGCATCGCAGCTCAGTTTATACTGCATTAAAAGAAGCACAGTATGCATGATTTCTATAAATCTCATACACTTGTTTTTGTGTATGTTGCGTTTTTGACGCAGTGAAAACACGCAGCGTAAATAATGCTCCAATAGCTCATCGTGGGAACGTAGCCTAAAAAAAAAGCAGAGTCAAAACATGATAAAAACGCATGTAAAAAAATGCCCACAAAGACACAGTGAAAAAACGCAAGTAACCTAATTTAACCTAATTTAAATACTAAGTGCAGAAATTCGCCAAAAGCTGATTGTGGGAACATGGCCTCAGGCTATGTGCACACTAGTTTTTCAAGGAGTTTTTGGAGCGGAAACATTCCAAATCTCAGAACTCCTCAAACATTTTGAGTTTGCTGTAGTTTCTGCTCTGAAAACTCAGCAAAAAGTACAGTATCTATATACACATAGTCTAGGGGTATGCAAGCTGCAAGAACACAGAGTTGTGCCAGGAAAAACGCTACCTTCAAGATGTGTGTCTTTGCAGCATTTTTACTTGTGTTTTTCACCCTTTCATTTGAATAGGTGAAAAGAGCTGCAAAAGTGCTAAAAGAATTGCCAAAAAAACGCAGCAGGGTTCAACATACTTGCCGACAAAAAACCCAGGATGTGCATGAGATTTCCGAAATCTCACTGATTATACCGGTACTATAAAACACTGCGTATTTTATTCACCAAAAAACCAAGCAAAAACACCACCTGTGAACACATAAGGGTATGCACACACTGATTTTTTTTTTGTGATGTTCAAACACCTAAAGTTTTTAAAGCTGAAACCCCATCAGGACATTCTCTCTTTTTTTTAAGCTTTTGGAGAAGTTGTTTTTTATAAAAGATTTTTCTGCAGCAGTTTATTAAGCGTTTTTTCCTGGTCTTTATTTTTGCAGTCTTTTGGTTGGTCAGTGGCTAGTTTGCATCGGATTCAATCAGGGTCTGCTTCAAAGAAGTGACATGCACTTTCTTTTTTCCACCAGGGATTTTTCTTCAGAAAAAAAAAGCTCAAAAACTCCTCATATGAACACCAAAGTTGATTTTTTTTTTTAAGGAATTAATAGAAGCGTTTTCCAAGAGGAATTGAATCAATTTTTAATATTTTTTTTGTGTGTGTGAATCTGCTACTAAAAACTACACCCAAAAAATCATTGCGAACGTGACCGAAGAGAACCTTATTCTTCTCGTGAAATACATTTATGAGATTGTATTTTTCTTGCCCTTTTTGGTGTCCCTCCAGTAGGTATGGTTTTGGACATTTGTTTCCTAATCCTTCCTTCTTTTCCTCGTTTTTTTTCCTTGGCAATTTGACTCCTGGAATTTTAGGCCCTGGAAGTGAACACTGAAGTACAGTCAGATCTCCCTTATGCCAGATTCACATCTTGTTTCAGCCAACAGCTTGTGCCTCCATTGAGGGTTTCCTAAATATTCCCCAAAAAGTGGTTTTAGACAGAACCCTTGATGGACTCATTCACGTTTTCAGTGATTTAGACTGCACCCCCGATAGTCATGAACATGTGACTGAAACGCGACATGAATTTTGCCTCAGCTTCGGCAATTAAAGGCCACTTGTCCTTGACTCTTGGGGGCGATCTGGCTCTAAGGGTTGGCCAATAGGACAAGAGGTATTTATCATCTTGTAGAAGATTTCAAGTTAGCACTTTTTTGTGCACTTGAGAGAAGAAAGTTCTGTCTAATGGGGAAATATTGGTTTTAAATTGGGCAAATTTCAAGTTAAGATTTGATGGAATTGTGAACCCCAAATCGTCTACATCTCAAAGATGCAGTTTCTGTACAGGGGAAGTGCTTCACAGGTTCTGGTGCCTCAAAAGGAATGGGACCATTGTAACACCCGAGGTAAGCGGTTGTTACAGTGATGTTGCCTTCGTTTTGGGGAGGGCGATATCATGCTTGGAGGCAAGGAGAATTCTCTTTACCAGGTAAGCACCTAGATACAACTTGTTCTGAATCCAGGCCAGAAAGGGAAGCTCTGAACTCGGATTCAGGGGAGCTTCCCTAGCTTTAAGTGTTCTGGTCTGGAGGAGGAGTTAGATCAGTCTGGAGCAGACAGTGAGTATAGAGGAAGGAGAGCGGAGAGTGTGCGGAGCCATGCAGCCAGGACTGAGCTGCAGCTCCGGAAAAAGGAATATAACCCAAGGGTTTGAATGATAGTGAAGCATCAGAGGAAAGGAGCACAGAAGGAGGAAAGGGGCTCAGAGGGGAACTGTGACTGGGCACTTTCAGAGCCGAAGCGCAGGAACCGGGCACCGGGAGCCCAAGGTCGAGTTGTACTCCAAGTCACATGGCAGAATCGGAGCGCATAGAACTGTATGTGATTTGCTCACCCCACACCTATGACTATGAGCCCGGGTCATGATAGAGACCCTATAAAAAGGCTCGCACTGCCCATTATACAGGTAACTGTCCTAGGACAGGAGAGAGAGAACCTTGCCAGCAAGCTACAAGCAGCAGGGACCTCGCCTACGAGTGTGGGTAGGAAGGCTTACGGACTTCACCTGGGAGAGGGATCCACTATTGCCTCCAGGCCGACCTAACCATATCCTCACCTGTTGCTGGTACCCTGGACTGTGACCTGCTACCACTAGGAAACCAGATAAAGACTGCAAACCTGTGTCCTCGTTCCTTACTACACCATTCACCATCTTTACACCGGGAGCCCTGAGGACCTACTTCACCTATGGGAAGTTATACCATCCTAGCTGCCTTAACATCACCCCAGAGGACCCCTCTAAGCAGCGTCGGTCCCTACTGACCAAATACCACAGGTGGCGTCACGAACACAAACTTTATTCACCAAACCCCTTAAAAGTCTTTCACTTTAACATGGGCGCCCAGGGCCACGGACCGGGTCACCGCCACCGTGACATCCCCCTGTGAGCACCGGTCCCGGTACTGAGTACCTCACGGCCCTGGCGGGCGACTCGCCATCAATGGCTGTGCATATTTTACAAAGCAATTTAGGAAATGAAAGCTGAGGTCTGATTGGTTATCATGAGCAGTAAAGACAGTTTTGATAAATGAAAATCTATAAGTCAGATTTCCCCAGAGTGTTCATGTAATATTTTAAGGGGTCGTCTGGCCTTAGGGTACAAGTCTGCAATCACTCTGCGACTGCGGACTCGCAAATCCTCACAGCGTGCATACTGCGAGGGCGTGACCACATGTATGTGATTTGCATACATGCGGTCACATGCCAACTAGATGTGCACCTGTATTGAGTGAGGTCGGACACGTCCAGTCAGAATGTGACTGGAAATATGCAAATCGCCAACTTGCTGTCCATGTGAAGAATAGGAAGTAGAAGTCTTAAATCAAACTTAGCAGCCAATGCGAAAATTGTGATTTTTTTTAGCATTATTTATTTTCAATCTACATGGATGTATTAAAAAAAAATAAACAATGGCTTTCCCCCAAGAAAGCATCAGTTTCAGCATGGATCGCTATAGAACAGAAGGAAACTGACATTATAACTATAGCATAAAAATAAATCGGATATAAGGCTTCTTGTCTCCACAGAAGACGTGTTTTACAAAAATAAATAAAGAATTGTGTGCCAGACATTGGCAAAGATGTGGAGACACAGTGTACGAAGCTGATAAAATATGGATAGAGCTCGTCTTAACAGGGCAGTGATAACTCCAGAGAAAATGTCTCCATTTAATACGCCTGAATAATATAGCTACTAGACAGAGACTCGTCGGCTCTCCTGACATGTCAGGTTTTAGAAAATACTTGCATTCCACATTAAATAATAATTCTGGAGCCCCTGTTCTTACAATTCTGCATTATTCCATCCGCCCCTGACCATGTCATTGCAGGTATAAACGTAAAACACATACAGATAGGTAGCACTCACACCACAATCTGTTTTGTAGAGGGTTGGTCAGTATCCCTTATTATAATAATGGACAGATTGCCCTGGCACCTAGCCGATGGAGCTGGCACCTGGCCGATTGCTCTGGCACCTGGCCGATGCTCCGGGATCCTGCTGATCGATTCTCTCATCTGTCATAAAATTTGTTTGTTTCCTCCATTTAAGTCCTTCCCTGCTCCCTGATTGTTCTATCTATAGTGTTCGTAAAATGTTTGTTTTTACCCCAAAAAGTTTTTGAAAAATCTGCAAAAATTATTGAAACAAAACAAAAACATTGTAAAAAATACCGTACATTTCACGAGCTGGTTTTAATTATTAGAGCAATAATGAACGTCATTCTCTTACACTGATGCTGTCTGATGTAGAAAATGTATTTACACATACCCTATTAGGGTCTTCTGAGCTATTGGGGGGAGATAAAATTGTGCAAAAAGATTTGCAGCACGCTAGTCCTTCTGCATACAGTTAGATCCAGAAATCTTTGGCCAGTGACTGAATCTCTGGGATTTCAGCTCTGCAGGCCACTATTTTGGATTTAAAATGAAACAACTGAGATACAATTGCAGTGGAGACTTTCAGGTTTAATTGTAGGGGTTGAATAAAAATATCCAGTGAAACGTTTAAGGAATTGCAACCATTTTTCTACAAAGCCTCCTCATTTCATGGGTTCAAAAGTACCGTATTTTTTGCTTTGTAAGACTCACTTTTCTTCCCCAAAATTTGGGGGGGAAATGGGGGTGCGTCTTACAATGTTCATATAACGCTTACCGTTGCAGGCTGGGATGAGGGGTATCTGCTGTCGCTGCCCAGGGTGTCCGCTGCTGCCCAGGGTGTCCGCCGCTGCAGGTGGGGCTATGCCGACATTTCGTGAAAGGCCAGAGCCCCCGGCAGTTCCGTTATTTCCTCCTGTGCGGTGGTTCCGAGAAAATGGCTGCCAGAGGCAGCGCATGCGCAGACGAAGATCTCTGGACCAAGATCTTGAGAGATAAGATCTCAGCCCTAAAATCTCATCTCCCAAGATCTCCATCTGTGCATGCGCCATTTTCTTGAATTTTCCCGGCGGCCACTTTCCCGAATTCCACCGCTCATGAAAGCATGGACGAACTGCCGGGGGGCTCTGGCCTTTCACAAAATGTTGGCAGAGCCCCCCCCTCCTGCAGCACTGGAGACGCCAGCATAACCAGAGACACCCCTGCAGCACAGGAGCCCCCCTGCAGCACAGGAGCCCCCCTGCAGCAAAGGAGCTCCCCGCAGCACAGGACACCTGCACACCCCCTCATCCCATCCTGTGGCCTGCAGCAATGCTCCACTCCTGCCTCCTCCAGCAGCGACCCGGGGACCCCGCTTCATCGCAGCCACCACCCCCGGTAATCAATAAGTCGCATGGATTATAAGAAGCACAACCATTTTATTACAAACATTTTTTTTTCTATTTTTCTCCTCAAAATTTGGGGTGCGTCTTATAATTCAGAGCGTCTTACAAAGCGAGAAAACGGTAATTGGAAAAATTCACTTTATCGTAAATAAAATGTTCATTTTTAATACCGTCACGCCTTCACCTAGGCCTTTGATCTCGTCTCGCATTTACCTAGGCCTTTGTTCTCGTCTCACCTTCACCTAGTCCTTTGTTCTCATCTCTCCTTCACCTAGGCCTTTGTTCTGGTCTTGCCTTCACCTAGGCCTTTGTTCTCATCTCGCCTTCACCTAGGCCTTTGATCTCGTCTCGCATTTACCTAGGCCTTTGTTCTCGTCTCACCTTCACCTAGTCCTTTGTTCTCGTCACTCCTTCACCTAGGCCTTTGTTCTGGTCTTGCCTTCACCTAGGCCTTTGTTCTCATCTCGCCTTCACCTAGGCCTTTGATCTCGTCTCGCATTTACCTAGGCCTTTGTTCTCGTCTCACCTTCACCTAATCCTTTGTTCTCGTCTCTCCTTCACCTAGGCCTTTGTTCTGGTCTTGCCTTCACCTAGGCCTTTGTTCTCATCTCGCCTTCACCTAGACCTTTGTTCTCGTCTCGCCTTCACGTAGGCCTTTGTTCTCGTCTCGCCTTCACCTAGGCCTTTGATCTCGTCTCACATTTACCTAGGCCTTTGTTCTCGCCTCACCTTCACCTAGTCCTTTGTTCTCGTCTCACCTTCACCTAGTCCTTTGTTCTCGTCTCTCCTTCACCTAGGCCTTTGTTCTGGTCTTGCCTTCACCTAGGCCTTTGTTCTCATCTCGCCTTCACCTAGACCTTTGTTCTCGTCTCGCCTTCACGTAGGCCTTTGTTCTCGTCCCGCCTTCACCTAGGCCTTTGTTCTCGTCTCACCTTCACCTAGACCTTTGTTCTCGTCTCGCCTTCACCTAGGCCCTTGTTCTCATCTCACCTTCACCTAGGCCTTTGTTCTCGTCTCTCCTTCACCTAGGCCTTTGTTCTCGTCTCACCTTCACCTAGGCCTTTGTTCTGATCTTGCCTTCACCTAGACCTTTGTTCTCATCTCTCCTTTACTTAGACCTTTGTTCTCGTCTCTCCTTCACCTAGGCCTTTTGTTCTGGTCTCGCCTTTACGTAGGCCTTTGTTCTCATCTCGCCTTCACCTAGGCCTTTATTCTCGTCTCGCCTTCACCTAGGCCTTTGTTCTCCTCTCGCCTTCATATAGACCTTTGTTCTCGTCTCTCCTTCACCTAGGCCTTTGTTCTCCTCTCGCCTTCATATAGACCTTTGTTCTCGTCTCGCCTTCACCTAGGCCTTTGTTCTCGTCTCACCTTCACCTAGACCTTTGTTCTCGTCTCGCCTTCACCTAGGCCCTTGTTCTCATCTCACCTTCACCTAGGCTTTTGTTCTCGTCTCTCCTTTACTTAGGCCTTTGTTCTCGTCTCGCCTTCACCTAGGCCTTTGTTCTTGTCTCACCTTCACCTAGACCTTTGTTCTCATCTCTCCTTTACTTAGGCCTTTGTTCTCGTCTCGCCTTCACCTAGGCCTTTGTTCTTGTCTCACCTTCACCAAGGCCTTTGTTCTCGTCTCGCCTTCACCTAGGCCTTTGTTCTCATCTCACCTTCACCTAGACCTTTGTTCTCATCTCGCCTTCACGTAGGCCTTTGTTCTCGTCTCGCCTTCACCTAGGCTTTTGTTCAAACCAACAGGTTTTATATATTGCAACATTAACTATATTGCTTTATTGACCCACTTTTCACTTATTTGCACTGTCTCAGCAATTATATATATATTTTTATTTTGTTAGTTTCATTAAGTACAAATATTCGACTTTATTTGACCATGTGCACGTGTGCACTTTATTTCCTTTTTCTAAGTTGTCACATTCTTTCCAATCCTCATTTCATTTTGCTGCCATATATGAGCACTACAACAATTTATGCCTACTGAGATTATTAGCAAACTACTTCCCATTGCACCTTTTGCATAGGATCCATTTTCCTTGCATAAATAATACATATATTTCTTGTTGTTTACACCCTTTGTCATTTAACCATAAACTCATCAAATTATTGCTATTCAAATATTTACATACTTTGTGTTTTCTAATTACCTCGTTCTGGTGGCACTACTTACAGCATTCATGTGCTGTTCGCACTATATATGTGGTTCCCACTGCTAATGGCAATGGCATTTGTGAGAAAATAAATAAAGCAGTTAGATTAGAGAAAGAAGGGTAGGGACTTTTTAATTAAACCATATTAGAAAAACTATTCTATTATTTAAAATACATAGCAACATACAGTTAAGTCCATATATATTTGGACAGAGACAACATTTTTCTAATTTTGGTTATAGACATTACCACAATGAATTTTAAACAAAACAATTCTGATGCACTTGTGCAGCGCCCCAGAGTCCTGGTCGTTGCAGTACTGTGGCTCCGCCGCTAAGGGGGGCTATGGTACGTCTGATGGCACTGAAGGAGTTCATCTGACCAGGTATCACATACACCAATACATTTCACAGTCGGGCCTCCAGGGGGAGCTAAGGGTGCTATTTATTAGGCCACTCCTCACCACAGTGGGTAAACTGGGGGTCAGGCAGGAAGTTAGACAGAAAGCTGACTGGGTTGGAACCAGGCAACACCTTGTGGCAGCGGGTGTTGTGGGGGAAGATTCGGTAGGGTCCCTGTCAGGTTTGGGACCCTGACAGAGGCCTGGCAACAAGGAAGAACGTCACGGGACCGTGCCTGCTCAGCATAGCGGCGGTGCCCTAAGGAAGGATTAGAAGCGAGATATATTGTGCTGAGTGAGAAACGAGATCAAAGCAAGAGGAGAAATACCAGTAGGAGTCGTGCTGTAAGACCGAGGCAACATCCTACTGAGGCGCACAACCGGCGACCGGAACGCCGAGGAAGTATTTATATATCTAGCTCCAAGCAATACTTCAAACCAACGGCAGGACAGTCAGTCTCAGGCGGGCTGTCTCACATACATCACCTATGAAGACATGGGGGGCACACTAGGAGAGGGGCGACTCTAGGGTCCCGGAAGAGCTCCGAGCCTACTCGTCATACGGGTGCCGTCCCAACCATAACACCGGGAGGGACGGAGGAGAAGAACATCATCCGAATGAGTTGTGAGGGAACACGAGAAACAGACACAACAGTTGTGGGGACTATCCCGTAAGCACAGCAGGGGAGGACCACAACACATAGCGCTAGCAGGAAGGCACAGATTTCCACCTGCAAAGAGAACTCTGGAGGTGCCATTGGACCGGCCGGACTTGCGCAGCCTGGTGAACCGTATTCCGGACTGAGGACCCAGAGACCTTCAGTAAAGAGGTAAAGAGACTGCAACCTGGTGTCCTCGTTATTTACTGCGACCGGCACTACACCGCACCACTACCACCATCTACATCTACCATTCACTGTACGTCGCCTCCCCACCAGCAGGGTCACGGACCGGGCCCAGCCACCGTGACAACCCCAGAACAGAGACTCAGAGGCCCGGTACCGGGTACCCCTCGGCCCTGCGGCAGTGGGGGCGCTCCACTTGAAGTTCAGACTTCCAGCTTTCATTTGTGGGTATCCACATTAAAATTGGATGAAGGGTTTAGAAGTTTCAGCTCCTTAACATGTGCCACCCTGTTTTTAAAGGGATCAAAAGTAATTGGACAGATTAAATAATTTTAAATAAAATGTTCATTTTTAGTACTTGGTTGAAAACCCTTTGTTGGCAATGACTGCCTGAAGTCTTGAACTCATGGACATCACCAGACGCTGTGTTTCCTCCTTTTTGATGCTCTGCCAGGCCTTCACTGCGGTGGTTTTCAGTTGCTGTTTGTTTGTGGGCCTTTCTGTCTGAAGTTTAGTCTTTAACAAGTGAAATGCTGCTCAATTGGGTTGAGATCAGGTGACTGACTTGGCCATTCAAGAATATTCTACTTCTTTGCTTTATTAAACTCCTGGGTTGCTTTGGCTTTATGTTTTGGGTCATTGTCCATCTGTAGTATGAAATGATGACCGATCAGTTTGGCTGCATTTGGCTGGATCTGAGCAAACAGTATGTCTCTGAAGACCTCAGAATTAATTCGGCTGCTTCTGTCCTGTCACATCATCAATAAACACTAGTGACCCAGTGCCACTGGCAGCCATGCATGCCCAAGCCATCACACTGCCTCCGCCATGTTTTACAGATGATGTGGTATGCTTTGGATCATGAGCTGTACCACGCCTTCGCCATACTTTTCTCTTTTCATCATTCTGGTAGAGGTTGATCTTGGTTTCATCTGTCCAAAGAATGTTCTTCCAGAACTGTGCTGGCTTTTTAAGATGTTTTTTAGCAAAGTCCAGTCTCGCCTTTTTATTCTTGATGCTTATGAGTGGCTTGCACCGTGCAGTGAACCCTCTGTAGTTACTTTCATGCAGTCTTCTCTTTATGGTAGATTTGGATATTGATACGCCGACCTCCTGGAGAGTGTTGTCACTTGGTTGGCTGTTGTGAAAGGGATTCTCTTCACCATGGAGATTATTCTGTGATCACCCACCACTGTTGTCTTCCGTGGGCGCCCAGGTCTTTTTGCATTGATGAGTTCACCAGTGCTTTCTTTCTTTCTCAGGATGTACCAAACTGTAGATTTTGCCACTCCTAATATTGTAGCAATTTCTCAGATAGGTTTTTTCTGTTTTCGCAGCTTAAGGATGGCTTATTTCATCTGCATGGAGAGCTCCTTTGACCGCATGTTTACTTCACAGCAAAACCTTCCAAATGCAAGCACCACACCTCAAATCAACTCCAGGCCTTTTATCTGCTTGAATGAGAATGACATAACGAAGGGATTGCCCACACCTGTCCATGAAATAGCCTTGGAGTCAATTGTCCAATTACTTTTGGTCCCTTTAAAAACAGGGTGGCACATGTTAAGGAGCTGAAACTCCTAAACCCTTCATCCAATTTTAATGTTGATACCCTCAAATGAAAGCTGAAAGTCTGAACTTCAACTGCATCTGAACTGTTTTACTTAAAATTCATTGTGGTAATGTCTATAACCAAAATTAGAAAAATGTTGTCTCTGTCCAAATATATATGGACTTAACTGTATACAGGTGCTTCTCACGAAATTAGAATATAATCAAAAAGTGAATTTATTTAAGTTCTTCAATACAAAAAGTGAAACTCATATTATATAGAGTCATTACACACAGAGTGATCTTTTTCACATGTTTTTTTCTATTAATGTTGATGATCATGGCTTACAGCCAATGAAAACCCAAAAGTCATTATCTCTGTAAATTAGAATAATTAACCAAAAACACCTGCAAAGGTTTCCTAAGCATTTAAAAAGATCCCTTAGTCTGTTCCAGTAGCTCCACAATCATAGGGAAGACTGCTGACGTGACAGATGTCCAGAAGGCAGTCATTGACACACACTACACAAGGATAAAGAAGCTAAAGAAGCTGGCTGTTCACAGAGTGCTGTAACCAAGCCTGTTAATGGAAAGTTGAGTGGAAGGAAAAAGTGCGGAAGAAAAAGGTGCACAAGCAACCGGGATAACCGCAGCCTTGAAAGGATTGTTAAGAAAAGGCCATTCAAAAATTTGAGAGAGATTCACAAGGAGCGGACTGAAGCTGGAGTCATTGCTTTAAGAGCCACCACACACAAACATATCCAGAACATGGGCTACAAGTGTCGCATTCCTTGTGTCAGGCCACTCATGACCAATAGACAACGCCAGAAGAGTCTTACCTGGGCCAAGGAGAAAAAGAACTGGACTGTTGCTCAGTGGTCCAAGGTGTTGTTTTCAGATGAAAGTAAATTTTGCATTTCATTTGGAAATCAGGGTCCCTGGAGGAAGAGTGGAGGCCAGAATCCAAGCTGCTTGAGGCCTAATGTGAAGTTTCCACAATCAGTGATGGTTTAGGGAGCCATGTCATCAAATTTTAGAGCATTTCATGCCTCCCTCTGCCAACAAGCTTTTTGGAGATGGGAATTTCATTCTCCAGCAGGACTTGGCACCTGTCCATACTGCCAAAAGTACCAATACCTGGTTTAAAAAACAACAATATCACTGTGCTTGATTGGCGGCAAACTCTCCTGACCTTAACTGGATTGCGCGAGCGGGCGATTGTGCCCCACTGTGCCATAAACCAGACTACCATGAAAGGGGCATGACTAAGCAGCTACCTTGGTGCACTTTCATTAAGGATTATCAGTTTTGACAATGTCTGATAAAACAAGGAAATGTAGCAATGCCACATCAGAATGTCTTTAGACTTTGGCAATTGTACGATTGTGAGATTTTTGGAAATGCCTTGCTATGTTGCTTCGCACCTTGTACTTTCCATCCCTTCATGCCCTTTTACATTGTGTCTTTGAGATCTTAGAACATTCTTTACTGTGGATTTCTGCGGAGACCCCATTCTCCTGACATTACGGTGTATTCAGATTAATGCCGGCCTGATCAGTACAGAATCCCATTCATTCCGTAGAATTCCTCTTGCACTAGGCAGACTGGGACGTGAGTTGACTTGATAGTGAACTCTTCAACGAGACTCAAAAGAAGAAAGAACAAAAAATACCTTGAGAAGGAAGGGGAAAGACTTGAGAAGTGAAAAGGCTGCCAGCCGCTTTGCTACAGGGGTCCAGTGATGTCATTTTGGCACGAAGAACAATCCCCATTCAATGCTGCATAGAATTCACATCACAGACTTTGCATATGAGAATATGAATTTTAGATATACTCCACTACTTTATTGTAGTGTTCAGTTCCTACTCTTCCTAAAATACTTCTGTTCTGCTACTTGTTATGATAAATTTCTTCTTCAATTTGACCTTTTCTGCCTTACTGTCTGTGAAAACAACTTTATTTTCCAAAAACAGGTATAGACCAAGAATCATATATGTGTTGGCATTTCTGTTCTAGAAACAAAGACCCTAACATAATAGACCCGTCCCACGATGGACACCATGGTCTTGTTACATTTATATCCGATGGAGAAAATCCTATGTGAGCGAAATATATCCGCATAGCTCCCAACCGTCCCTCATTGTGCGAGACTGTCCCGGTTTTGATGCTTTGCCCCGCTGTCCAGCACGGGACGCTCTGATCCCGCAGACAGCAGGAGAAGCAGCCGACATGCCCACTTGTGTTAAGCCACGCCCCCTGCAGTCTGTTTATCTTCCAGTGTGCGCGGTACAGCTCAGAGGGAGAGAGAGGGGACATGTTTGAGGTACGTGTTACGCCCCCTTGTGTTAGGCCATGCCCCTTCGGGTATGTTCCTGAGTGAGTCTCCAGTGTGCGTGCGGTACAGAACTTCAGAGAGGGAGACACTGAGAAGGGACACTTCTGTTCTTTGAGGTACATAAGTTACAACACAGTCAGTCACTACCTCCAGGGCTTATCTGCCGAACACAGCCCTGGGTGCCGCAATAAGCAGCAGACCAGTGGACTGCTGAGCTAATCTCATGCCTGGCTAGTAAACTAATCGTGCGTGGAATGAGTGGGGCTGAGCAGGGTGGGATGGACACTGACAGCCTCTTCTGTTACTGGCCTCTGCTGCTGTGATTGCAGATCGACGTATCAGGTATGGAGAAGTCTGTGCAGTTAGCCGTGTGTGTACGAGGTGTACGGAGCGGGGCCGTGTGTGTACGAGGTGTACGGAGCGGAGCCGTGTGTGTACGAGGTGTACGGAGCGGAGCCGTGTGTGTATGGGGTGTATGGAGCGGAGCTGAATGTGTACGAGGTGTATGGAGCGGAGCTGAATGAGTACGAGGTGTACGGAGCGGAGCCGTGTGTGTGTGAGGTGTATGAAGCGGAGCCGTGTGTGTACGAGGTGTACGGAGCGGAGCCGTGTGTGCATGAGGTGTACGGAGCGGAGCCGTGTGTGTATGAGGTGTACGGAGAAGAGCCGTGTGTGTATGAGGTGTACGGAGAAGAGCCGTGTGTGTATGAGGTGTACGGAGAAGAGCCGTGTGTGTATGAGGTGTACGGAGAAGAGCCGTGTGTGTATGAGGTGTACGGAGCGGAGCCGTGTGTGCAATGTGTATGGAGCGGAGCTGAATGTGTATGAGGTGTACGGAGCGGAGCCGTGTGTGTATGAGGTGTACGGAGAAGAGCCGTGTGTGTATGAGGTGTACGGAGAAGAGCCGTGTGTGTATGAGGTGTATGGAGAAGAGCCGTGTGTGTATGAGGTGTATGGAGAAGAGCCGTGTGTGTATGAGGTGTACGGAGCGGAGCCATGTGTGTGAGGTGTACGGAGCGGAGCCGTGTGTGCAATGTGTATGGAGCGGAGCTGAATGTGTATGAGGTGTACGGAGCAGAGCCGTGTGTATGAGGTGTACGGAGCGGAGCCGAGTGTGTACGAGGTGTACGGTGCGGAGCCGTGTGTGTACGAGGTGTACGGTGCAGAGCCGTGCGTGTACGAGGTGTACGGAGCGGAGCCGTGCGTGTACGAGGTGTACGGAGCGGAGCCGTGCGTGTACGAGGTGTACGGAGCGGAGCCATGCGTGTACGAGGTGTACGGAGCGGAGCCGCGCGTGTACGAGGTGTACGGAGCGGAGCCGCGCGTGTACGAGGTGTACGGAGCGGAGCGCGTGTGTGCAAAGTGTACAGAGCGCAGCCGCGTGTGTAGGAGTAGCTATGTGAGGTCATTATACAGTATGGAGCATCATGTGTGGCCATTATACAGTATGGAGCATCATGTGTGGCCATTATACAGTATGGAGCATCATGTGCAGTCATTATACAGTATGGAGCATCATGTGCGGTCATTATACAGTATGGAGCATCATGTGTGGCCATTATACAGTATGGAGCATCATGTGTGGTCATTATACAGTATGGAGCATCATGTGCGGTCATTATACAGTATGGAGCATCATGTGTGGCCATTATACAGTATGGAGCATCATGTGTGGCCATTATACAGTATGGAGCATCATGTGTGGCCATTATACAGCGTGGAGCATCATGTGCGGTCATTATACAATATGGAGCATCATGTGCGGTCATTATACAGTATGGAGCATCATGTGCGGCCATTATACAGTATGGAGCATCATGTGCGGTCATTATACAATATGGAGCATCATGTGCGGTCATTATACAATATGGAGCATCATGTGTGGCCATTATACAGTATGGAGCATCATGTGTGGCCATTATACAGTATGGAGCATCATGTGTGGCCATTATACAGTATGGAGCATCATGTGCGGTCATTATACAATATGGAGCATCATGTGTGGCCATTATACGGTATGGAGCACTGTGTGGCCATATTTTTTTGTTTATAATTATTGTATATGAAACAGTGTGATCAGCAGTGCTAAATGGGTGTGGTTGGGACGTGGATATGGGTGTGACTAATTATGAATGGGTGTGGTCAGAGGCATGGCCTAAAATTTGCCGCGACGCACGTTGCGCGCCGCAAACTTTATCCCTCTTTCCCATCTTCAAAACTTGGGAGGTATGTATCCGCAGCAGCACAAATAACTCTCCTGATCTGGAGTTCATATCGATTAGCATGGTCTGGATTGGATACATTGTAGCAAACCCTCTGCTGTGAGAAGCATTGGGTCAGAATTACTTTTCCAGCCTTTGGGTGTGAAATGTTTTTCAATACAACAAAACCTTTTCTGACATATGGGTCTTGTATTAGTCCAGTCCTGTGACCGTATAACACAGATGGTCAATCAGAAAGGGGTCTTCAGATGTGGCCCTTCTTTCTATCAAAGGTCTGCACAACGTATTTAGCAAGGCATGGTTGAAACAATGGACACACATGTCCGGATGTCCTTGTTTCAGCACCCCTTTTGGAGTCCCGTTTGCACCACTTTGGTCTTGACACAGCAGAGCTTTTTCTACATTTCTGTTTGTCGGTGTGTGACAAAGGGGGCTGACTGACTTGCTTATTTCAATAGCTAAGCCAGCCTCCTTTTATCAGATCCTAGAGGGAGGGAAGATCTTTCATGTGTTCAATCAAGACCACCACATAAAGAGAACCTGTTATGTTAAAAATAATATTTGAACTACAGGCAGGATGTTATAGAGCAGGAGGAGCTGATCACATTGATAGATATTTTTGTAGGAAAAGGTTCAGTAAAACTTGCATTTTATTAATTGAAATCCCTGGTGTTTATGTACACGAGTCAAGTGGGCGGTCCTATGCAGTGATTGATAGTCTTCCTGGTAGGCTCGCCTGGTGAGGTGGATCCTCCAAGCCCAAGGTGTGGGTGGACATGAGAGTCACGGGCGTTGTTACAGCAGGGAGGGGAGGTATGAGAGAGAAAAGTAGAAGAGGCACTGGAGACTGCAGGCGGACAGGAGATCGGGAAAAATAACAAGACCGAAACAAAACAAGCATATACCCTGCTGTATGTAAATAAGTAAAAGCAATAGTGCATATAAATAAATTGGTTACTTTAGTAAACACCGTTTTTGATTTTTTTTTTTTTTTTAAAAAAGGGTAAAAGCCATCCCACCGCAACGAGGTGTACCCAAATTCGAGATGGTCCTAACCTCTAGTATTAAAACTTTACCATGCGTCAAAGTGACGTCTGTTTAAATAAGGGCTAAGCAGGACCTGGTCCCAAACATGGACACACAGCTAGTGGGGAGCTTTTTAAATGTAATATCCAGCTCAAATGAAGGGAGGCCACACACATATGTTCGGGACCCAGTCATGCTCAGCCCTTGTTTATACGTCACTATAACACATGGTAAGGTTTTATTACTAGAGGTTAGGACCATTTGGTTACACCTTGTTGCTGTGGGATGGCTTTTACCCCCTTAATTTTTTATCAAAACCGGTGTTTACTAAAGTACCCAATTTATTTATATGCACTATTGCTTTTGCTTATTTACTTGCAGTAGGGTATTTGTTCCTTTTATTTCTGTCTTGGTTTTTTTTCTGTTTGATGGCCAGTGTGAACATGCTTCTATTTTGCATGCATACCAACTTGTACTCCAGTTCATTTTTTTCGATTTAGGACAGGAGACCGGGAACAGATAGCAGAGGTCCTGGAGACCACAGGAGGACAGGAACAGGTAGCTGAGGTCCTAGAGACAGCAGAAAGACAGGAGACCAGGAACAGGTAGCTGAGGTCCTGGAGACAGCAGGCAGACAGGAGACAAGGAACAGGTAGCTGAGGTCCTGGAGAGGACAGGAGAACAGGAACAGATAGCTGAGGTCCTGGAGACAGCAGGCAGACAGGAGACCAGGAACAGATAGCAGAGGTCCTGGAGACCACAGGAAGACAGGAGAACAGGAACAGGTAGCTGAGGTCCTGGACAGGACAGGAGAACAGGAACAGATAGCTGAGGTCCTGGAGACAGCAGGCAGACAGGAGACCAGGAACAGGTAGCTAAGGTCCTGGAGACAGCAGGCAGACAAGAGACCGGGAACAGATAGCAGAGGTACTGGAGACGACAGGAGAACAGGAACTGGTAGATGAGGTGGTCCTGAAGACAGCAGGGAGACAGGAGACCAGGAACAGGTAGCTGACGTCCTGGAGACAGCAGGCAGACAGGAGATCAGGAACAGGTAGCTCAGGTCCTGGAGAGAGCAGGCAGACAGGAGACCAGGAACAGGTAGCTGAGGTCCTGGAGACAGTAGGCAGACAGGAGACCAGGAACAGGTAGCTCAGGTCCTGGAGACAGCAGGCAGACAGGAGACCAGTAAAAAGGTAGCTGAGGTCCTGGATACAGCAGGCAGACAGGAGACCAGGAACACGTAGCACAAGCACTGAAGAACAGAAGCAGACAGGAGACCAGGAGCATTTAAAAGAGGTTCTGACGACTGCAGGTGGACAGGAAACCCGGTAACAGGTAGCAGAGGTACTGGAGGCCGCTGGCAAACAGGATAATGTGAAGTACCCTGTATGACTGTGAATGCAGAGATAGCTGTCATTCACTCTTAGGGCCGCCTACGGGACTTGTATATGCACAAATACCAGGGATTTCAGTGAATAAAATACAATTTATACTTAGCTTCTCCATCTCCATACCAGCTCTCCATACTTACCGTAGTTTCTCCTTCTTCACACCAGGTTTCTTTTAATGGTAGGTGCAAAGGCATCAAGAAGGGTGCTGAAACTGGATCAATACGGTGCAATTATATCACATTTCATACACATTGGAATGTTATTTTGTGTTGTTTTACAACTCCTTTAATATCAAGTAAAAAAAAAAATATCAAGGCTGGCCAGTTTTTCAGGAAGCCAAAATTTGCCAAGCTCATATTTAGGAGCCTGAAATAGAGAAGAATATGGCAGACTGTCCCTGTGCCGAAGCCACATAATCCTGCACACTGGTGCCAATTACAGCTACTGTATGCACTACTGTTAGGCTGATGAAGACGAAGGCCAAATAGTAGTGCGAGCAATGTTATTCCATCAGCTCAGGATTGCTCATACCACTGCACCGCCGTACAGAATATTGTGTCAGCCGCTTAGCAGTTCTGAATAATTACTGCTTTAGCAATGCGTCAGCCACAGTGCCCCCTGTAAGAACACATTTATCTCATGGTCTCGCATCGCTCTCTACACTTCTGACCGGCCAATATTCAGCCAAATCTTTTATTTTTATTGCCATTGTCTGCAGTGAAAGAACAATATGGGAAGAGTTGGCATAAGGCGAAGACAATTTCTCCTTATGGAGACTGCTAAGTTAGCCTGCATGGGTTTTTAGGGCAAGCTACGCTCCCTGAGAAAAGGTATAGGTCATATTAGTTCTCATCCAAGAAGAAGAAAGCTGTTCCTCTGTGCCACTTAAGAAATGTCCACCTTACAACTTGATGTCCAACCCTTTAACAAGCGTTTGCCATATGACTTACAATATTTAACCAAACCGAATGGAGAAAACATCCATCCCAAGACAGCTGTTTCTTGCTCTTCATCAGTGTATAGCCATTTCTTACCTGCCTTTTTTGGAGGTTAGTAGACCCCATACACACATAGATGAGGGTCTGTCAAACCAGATGATTTCTGTGGGTCCAGTTAAGCAGTCGTCAGGAGAGAGAAGGATCGGACAGTGAGAACACCCAATTTTTTTTTGTTTATAGGGGAGATAAGCCAATGTCAGAGAGGGGTCTTTCTGCTCTCTCCCCCTTGAATAAACATGAATGCTTGGCCAAGCCGAATTCTCAATGTATGGGAGAGATAGCGGTCTGCTGTATGTTATTATTATTATACATTTTTATAGCGCCATTTATTCCATGGCGCTTTACATGTGAAAAGGGGGCAAATATAGACAAATACATTAAACATGACCAAAAAACAAGGCACACAGGTACATAAGGAGGGAGGACCCTGCCCGCGAGGGCTCACCTTCTGCAGGGGATGGGTGAGGATACACTAGGAGAGGGCAGAGCTGGTTGTGTGGCGGTTCAGTAGGTTGAGGATCACTGCAGGCTGTAGGCTTGTCTGAAGAGGTGAGTCTTCAGGTTCTTTTTGAAGGTTTCTATGGTAGGCGTGAGTCTGTTGTGTTGGGGTAGATAGTTCGAGTATGGGGGAAGCACGGGAGAAGTCTTGGATGCAGTTGCGGGAAGAAGAGATGAGAGGATCGGAGGTTGTGTGTAGGTAAGTACCGGGAGATCATGTCACAGATGTATGGAGGAGACTGGTTGTGTATGGATTTATATGTCGTTGGAAGGGTTTTGAACTGGAGTCTCTGGGCGATAGGAAGCCAGTGAAGGGCTTGGCATAGGGGAGAGGCTGGGGAATAGTGGGGAGACAGATAGATTAGTCGGGCAGCAGAGTGTAGGATGGATTGGAGTGGTGCCAGAGTGCTTTAGGGGAGGCCAGAGAGTAGGAGGTTGCAGTAGTTAAGGTGGGAGATGATAAGGGCATGCACTAGGGTTTTTGTGGTGTCGTGGTCAAGGAATGCGCGGATTCAGGAAATATTTTTGAGTTTGAGATGGCAGAAGGAGGCAAGGGCTTGGATATGTGGCTTGAAAGAGAAGGCAGAGTCGAGGATCACCCCGAGGCACCGGGCGTGTGGGACTGGGGAAAGTCAGCAGCCATTGACATTGATGGATAGGTCTGGTGGAGGAGTAGAGTGAGGTGGGGGAAAGATGATGAATTCTGTTTTCTCCATGTTCAGTTTTAGAAAGCGAGCAGAAAAGGCCGAGATAGCAGACAGACAGTGTGGGATTTCGGTAAGTAAAGAGGTGAGGTCAGGTCCGGATAGGAAGATCTGCGAGCAATGTGTCAGCTGTATTTGGCTTTCTGTGTTGTGAAGGAATGGCGGCCTAGTAGACATAGCACCCAGAGAAGTATCCACTAAAGAGTGAACTCTATAACTAAGGTGGGAAACGTCACCTCTAAAGTCATTACCTAGTTATTAGCTAGTAGTACAAATTACAAATTACGTATGTTACACACCTGTCCCTGTCATCCCGACCTCCGGTCCCCTTTTCTGGGTCCGATGTCATCTGTTGGGCTCCACATCTGGCTTTGCAGGTTTCCCGGCGTGGATCATTGACATCATCTCCATAAACCTATTGAGGATGAGACTCCAGTGTTCCTTGTTTGGTTAGCTCCATTATTTGTACTACTGTGTTTCACCTGGCATCCATCCCTGCTGGGTTCCACTCCATCTGTCTGTCTACTGCTGAGTTTCCAGTTAGTCCTAGTCCCCATAATTCCACTTGTCCAATGGAAGCTGCAGCAACGCTTGGGGTCCATGTGCCCACCTGGACCAGAGGCTTAATGGATCCACCTCACCAGGTGAGCTACTACATCATAGTGTAGGCCAACAGTTAACTTTAGGAGTACTATTCATCTTTGTGGAGCCTCCTAAGCAGTCATGTAAAGACTTATAGGCCAGACTGTGCAAAGTATATGCAAATTAGCTCTCCTTCAGTGGGAAGAAATCTGGATTTCTAGTGCCACTTCTAGGAGGTGGTCATTGTCAACCTTATAAGTAAATCTCAAGGTAAAGGAGAAGATACGGTAAGTCTGTTTGGACTGTACCAAGAATCTTGGACTGAATTATCGAATTCAGGACACTTGTTTGACTTTGAAGTTGAGTGGTCCATATCCATGTGCTGGAGGCACCTCTGTATATAGCTCTTCAGCCACATTGTGGGTAAAATTGGATTTACAACATGAGAACCAGCCTAAAACATATTTCATGGATCTGATGACACTTCCCAACCATATACTGCATATTGGATGCAACTTGAGATCAAGCAATGACAAAAGCCCGAGATCGTTTTGAGTCCCATAGAAATTAATAAGACCAGCTGATAAACTTCTAAAAAAAACTTACACAAAAATATCACTTCAAATGCAGCCTCAACTGCAAGTTTGATGTCAATGTATGCAGCCCCAAGAAAATATATGAAGAGCAAACTTGATGTAATATAAAAAAATGCTAGTAACCCCAATAAACAATTATTAGTGATGAGTGGACGTGCTTGGATAAGGTGTTATCTGACCATGCTCATGTGCTAACTGAGTGTCTTTGGCATGCTTGAAAAATATGTCTGAGTCCCCGCGGCTGCATTTCCCGCTGCTGTTTGACAGCCTCAATACATGCAGGGATTTCCTGTTTGTTAGGCAATCCCTGCATGTGTTGCGACTGTCGAACAGCTGCAAGAACGCAAACATATTTTTCGAGCATGCCGAAGACACTTGGTTAGCACCTGAGCATGGATAACACCTAATCCGGGCACGTCTGCTCATCACTAATAAAAAACAGAAAATTGCATTATTTTTTAAAAATTGATTCATACACATTTTGGTTACCGTATATTAAGTTAATTTCCAACTTTCCGTATTTTACATTTTAAGATCCCATGCGGTGCCTGTGAAAATGAAGGGAAAATTATATACTAAAACTGAAAGCATTGGAAAAGCTGACTTGTTTCCAAGTCAGTTGTCTATTTCAGTAGTCAGTTTAATAAAAAAAAAATGTAATGTGGAAAAATTCCTCCTCAGAACACAGAATTTTTTTCCCCCTAATTTTATCTGGGAAATATTGGTGTTTTTTCTGTGGTATAGTTGGGTCCCAATTCATCATTTGCATTTTTTTTACATTTTAAGTGAGTGTTCTTTTTTGGCTTGTTGTATTCATTGTACAGCAGCTTTCTGCACCAAATTGGTGCACACGGGTTGGTGAATGTTGCGCAAACTCAAACACCTTGTTTTGTTTTTTTTTTGTCATAGGCCATGTTCACACGTTGAGTGTTATGGTGAGGTTTTTTTTTAACATTTGTAAGCCAAGATCAGGAGTGGGTGAAAAACGCAGAAGTGGTGACGTGTTTCTATTATACTTTTCCTCTGATTCTTCTACTCCTGGTCTTGGCTTACAAATACTGATGTAAAATACTGACCAAATACTCAACATGTGCACGTGGTCTTATACCTTTTTTTTTTCCTTTTAAGAAGAAAAAGTCGCACGATCCTTTAAAATGCGGTTAGACTACTGCTGTACAAAAATGAAATGAGACAAATGCTGTAGTCTTGTCAGGTTATGGGGTATGATTGGGCAAAAATGGAGCAACATTTAGAAAACTTGCAAGTGATGCATTAGGCTAAAACATTCCGAAAGAAAACATGTTTACATTTGTAAACAAAAAAACAGTAAAGTTCACTTTAAATAGGCGCAAATCACTTAATGAATTTGGCACAAACATAAAAGTCACTATTGGAATTTTTACTAAAATAAAGGGCGCTGAAACAATTGGGGCCTTAGTGTCACCACCGCTGGCGGTCCAGTGTAGTATCACATGGTGCCCCCATACAAATACTGGACTACCATAGACTATTCCGACTACTATGACTCTGATTGGCTCTGACTATTTGGCCGGGGGCGTGGAGAAGATGAACACCCACAGATGTGAATGGGCATGTGTGATCCATTCCCTGCCCCTAATTCTGAGATTGGACACTGGAGCGCCATCTGATAACGGAGGATCCTGGTGCCACGCACAGAGAACTTCCCAGACGCACTGGTTTCTGGAGGTATGGGAAGGCTTTGGAAGCGCATAGGACATTGGCCAACTCTTCCAGTAGTCTGCGAAGTGTTCTTTTTTTTTTTTTTCATGGAGCCTACAAGATGTTCAAGGAGAAAAACAACGTTTAGCACAATTGCTGAGTGATCTTAGAATCCTTTTGGGACCTGTAATAGTGGCTATATTTGTTCCTACCCAACTTTTCAAAAAAAAAATTGGTAACTCTACTGCTGCATCTCTCACCCGTAGTTTATACCTGATTAATTCGGGAGACCTTACAGGAGCACATTCAGTATGGGCAATAATTCCTGAATGCAACGCCCTGCGAGGATCTTATGGTATGTGGCACATTAATAAAAGTGGACTGATATATCTGTACATCAATGATCGATGCAGAGGAGTGTTCTTGTGGATCCGGCTAAGTGCCGCCTCATGCTGGAAGCTGGGAACTTGGCCAAATTTGATTTTTGCAAACTTCGAAACAGAGGATCGATGGTATCTCTGGAGCTTTCACATAAGCCCCAGGATATTCAATCTATTCGATTAATACTAGTGCTATACAGGACGTGCTGTGGACGGAAGATTATATATACGCAGGCGAAGGGTGTATATTACAAAGGAGCAATTTATGAAATAGTCCGTGCAATTTTAACAGGGTCTGTAGAGTTACACACATATAAATGCTAAATCTGGGCCTTAATGGCCATTGTTATGGAAATATTAGGGTTGGATAAATATATCCCTGTGCGTGCTGTGGCCGCTCCCAATTAGACTGAGTATTTTGAGCGCTCAAAGGAATGAGACTGCAACACCATTGTGTCAGAACAACATTCCATCAATACTGAATTTTATTGTACATACATAGTTTTATATTTTCACATAGAAAGGAGTGGTTAGGGGTTGTCAGGGGTGGTTAGTTAATTACCATATTGTCTAGCTCGTCTGTCATTGGTTATCTAAACATATATGGAATATTGTGATTAATGCTCATATGACTGCTGATTAAGCTGAGACATTCGATCAGCAGTCATCAAACATCTGACATTCTTCTGCTTTTAAGGATGGAAAACCCCATACGATCTGTCTGGTTTATATTAGTTCATGTCAGCCATTTTATGATCTGTCTAGGTTATATTAGTTTGTGTCAGACATTTTAAACCATTGATTATAATGTATATATTAGCTGTGAGCATATAAGTATATATTTGATTATAGAGGAGTATACATGCAAGTGAGATCTACATGATATATATATTTCTATCACAAGCCCCCCTTAGATATCACTTGCCCTAATCCTAGCCTCCTGTCCCAAAGCGCTGCAACTCTTTTGTGCTGTTGGCGAACTGACACAAGCCTAACGCCTGTGCCCCACTCCATACAGACTTTTCGCAAATGGGCGGTCAGGAGATCTGTCCCTAACGGGGGTTCGTTGCAATCAGTCTCTTAGTCAATAGCATGTGTAGTGAGCGATGTGCAGTCTTTATCAGGTAGGTCATCTTTTCGGTCAGGCAGGGCATCCACGACATCATTCTGGCTTGGGTGTCATCTTCTGGTAGGGGAGCTTTCTTGCCATGCGATGAGTGGATCCAAGCGAGTCTTCCCTCCAGTTTCACAGAGTTTGGTGTCATCAGCAGCACTTGAGCAGGACCATCAAATCTGGGATCGAGTGGTGTTCTCCTTACAAGCTTTTTCACCAACACCCAGTCTCCTGGCTTCTAGGAGTGCATACCGGACACTGAATCTGGATCTGGCAATGAAGAAAAAAACTCGAGAATGGATGTTAGCAAGTTTCTTGGTGATTTCAATTACATAAGCAGACAAAGTATCATATTGCATAATCAGCTGCTAAGGGAAAGGATACCCCTAACCTGGGACTAGACACAAACAAAATTTCATATGGTGACAGCTTTTCTGGGCCTCTGGGAGTGTGCCTAACACTGAGTAGTGTGATTGGGAGTGTGTAGGCCTAAGTCTGACCCTACTGCTGACTAGATCTCTCATGTGAGGTTTGCTGTGAATGCAGGTCCCTGGTCACTCTCTATCACTTCTGGGACCCCATAGCTGCATATCTCGTCTCTGAGAGTAGCTTCTTTGCAGTAGTCTTTGCTGACTGGTTCCTCACTGGGAAAGCTTCTGGCCATCCTGAGAACATGTCCACGACCACAAGGGCATATTTGAATTCTCCACTTGGCGGCATCTGGATGTGGTCTATCTGGATCCTCTGGAAGGGGGTACAGTGGTCTGGCAAGACGATGTGTGGGAACTTTCTTCATTCTTCCAGGGTTGCATTTGCCACAGGTCAGACAGCTGTTTATGAACTTGGCTGTTAGGGTGGAGATTTCTGGAGCAAACCAATAAGCACCAATCGGATCATTCATCTGTGTCTTTAATCTGTGTGTGGGCCCATGTGCCCACTGGACCACCATAGGGTACATGCTTCGGGGTAAACTGGGTTTGTAGTCCATTTAGTATACCCTTCCTTCTTCATGTGTTGCTCACTTCTGCATCCAGCATTCCTTCTTGTCCTTTGGGGCTTGCTCTTGCAACTTTTTTGAGCAGATCCCAGGATGTCATCTTGTCAGGTTTCCTGTCTTCAGCCGTCCTGTAGTAGCCGTCCGGCTCTACGACCTCTTCCACTTGTCCATATTGTCTTCCCTTGACTGTTTCTTTGGCTGCCATATCCGCCATGTTGTTGCCTCGTGCCCCTACTGTGTCCAGTTTTCCATGCGCTTTGACTTTTAGCATTGTCACCACTTTTGGAAGTTGAAGTGTGTTCAGCAGGTCCTTAATGGCTCCATTGATGCTTCACGGTTGTTCCGCTTGCTGTGAGGAAGTCCCTTGCAGCCCAGATGGGTCCGAAGTCGTGTGCTATGCCATGCAAGTACCTTGAATCGGTATACATTTTCTCAGTCTTGTCTTCTGCCATCTGGTAGGCCTTCATCAGCGCTATCAGTTCTGCTTCCTGGGCTGACAGACTGGGCGGCAGACTTCTGGACCACAGGATCTCTTGATTGCTGGTCGCTGCACCTCCCGTGTGGAATCTTCCTTCATCATCTGCAAATCTGGAGCCATCCACATAGAGGATCAACTCTGGGTTGGTCAGTGGCTCTTCTGCCACCTTGGGTAGTCCTGCTGTTTCCTGTTGCATGATGCTGAAGCAATCATGGTCATCCGTCCGGAGCAAATTCAGATCCCTGCAGAAGGTATCATGCAGATTTTGATCAGACTTTTTATCTGAGGATCCGTATCTGTATCCCCCCTTGGGAGTGGGAGTAGAGTGGGCGGATTGAGGACTGTGCATTTGGAGATGGTGACATTGTTGGGCAGGAGTAGAGAGCACTGGAGGCGAAGATGCCTGGCGGTGGAGAGATGTTTTGGCTGGGTTTGGTTGAGGATTGCTGAGATGTCATGCAGAGCCAGGATTTCCAATGGTTTTTCCACTGATGTCAGTAGTCCTGTCCAGGAGGGCGTGTGCTGCAACTGCTGCCTTCATGCGGGAGGAAGAGGCTTCCCTTGCAACTGGATCCAGGCAAGCTGAAAAGTAGTCCGAAAGTCTCTGCTTTCCCCCCTGAAGCTGTGTCAGGACTCCAGTGGCAAGGCCTTCTCTTCTCATCAAGTAGAGATGGAATGGCTTCTTGTAGTCAGATAGGCCTAGTGCTGGCGCTGAGACTACAGAGCCTTTTCACTTCTTGAACGAACTGAAGGCCACATCTGTCTGGAGGAACGGGGTCACGCTGACGTATTCACACAGAGGCTGCATTAGGACGGAAGCATCAGGGATCCAGGCTCTGCAATATGAAACTAGACCAAGGAAGGCCTGTAGCACCTTTGGAGTTGTCGGAGGGACCATCTTCTCCACTGTGGTCCTCCGGTCATCTGTCAGGTATTTCACCTGGTGAGCAATACAGTGTCTCTGGAACGTAACTTGCTTCAGACACCACTGGACTTTGTTCTTTGAGATCTTGCAGTGCTGCTCCGCCAGGTAGAGTAGGAGATACAAGGAATGGGCTTTAAACGTGTCAAAGTCAACTGCACAAAGGAGTAGATTGTCCATGTATTGTAGCAGGGTTACTTCTGCTTGTTCTGTGACTCAGTTGGTGAGAACTGTGGACATTGCTTTGGTGAACTGTGAAGGGCTGTTCTGGGCCCACTGTGGCATCACTGTCCATGTGTGGTGTCCCCCCTGGTGCATTAAGGCAAACAGGAACTGGTCTTCCGGATGAGGGGGAACACTGAAGAAAACCTTAGCCAGGTCGGTCACTGTGAACACTTTTGCTGTGGCAGGCACATTCGAGAGCAGAGTGTGCGGATTCGGCATAATTGCAGTTTCAAACACTGTGGTGTCATTCACAGCTCTCAGGTTATATACCATTCTGAACTTGGCTGGCTCTCCTTTTACAGTCTTTTTCTTGACGGGGAAAAGCGGGGTATTGCAAGGCGATTTGCGAGGAACAATGATTCCTATTTCCAGGTAGACCTTCAGTTGGTCACAGGCAGCTTGACTCTAGGCCTGGCCTGGGCCTTACGAGGGTACGGGGTACATGGCTTGAGTGACACCCGTACTGGGGCAACTTGAGGTTTTCTCACGTGCTGGGGTCCCTTAGACCATAGACTTTCTGGTACTATGTCCAGTACCTCCTTGAGTAGGCCTCATTGGTTGGTTAATGTTCTTGTAGGGCCGCCAGCATGACTCTTCTTGGGTCAGGGATGAAGAAAGTGTCACTGTCCCATCTTCCTGGAACACTGTGGTTGCCTTCAGCTTCTGCAGTAGGTTCGCTCCCAGCAGGTTGAGTGGCAGGTCCTTTACACCACAAACTGGGACAGGATAGAGTGTCCTGGCTGAGTGCACACGCTCAGTGGCTTTGTAAGCTGAGAATGTCTGACTTGACCATCAATGCCCATGCGAGACACAGAGGATTCTGATAGGCAGGTGGGATGAGCGAGTTCCACAGGTGTCATCACACTTCTGGCTGCACCACTTTGGATCTGACAACGCCATCCACTTTTAAAGGTAATTTGAGGTACTGGTCTTGCAGATGAAGTTTTACATGTCAGGAGCGTAGTGTCTTGCGGACCTGGCTTGCTTGCCTCTGTCCTATGGACGGGGTACTTCACTGCTTTCTGCACTTCCTCCTTGACCTGTTTCTCTGGACCAACTCTTGGGTTGCATGGGTCCAGTCTCTTCGGGGGCGTGAGTGCTTTGCACTGGTTCTGGAAATGGCCAAACTTGCCACAGATGTAACCCTTGACACTTCTTCTGTCTTTGTAGGGTGGTTGGGCTTCCAGGTCAGTGGTCACCATGAGAGGGGCTGTCTTCTGCACCCCTGGTTGTGACTCAATCCCTTGATGGGTACTGCAGCGGCAGCGGGGTCCGGCCTGCTGATTGATGCTGCGGTGGTAAGATGGGGCCTGCAGGTGCATTCGTGACGAGGCCCGGGGGTGCCATGAGACCGGCGGCTGCATCCAACCCAAGGTCTTGGGGCATTACAGGGGCTGTGGCTGCATCTGCCATCACTTCTTCCCCCTGCTCCGACATAGCTTCTCCCCTTTGCTAACCTTATTGAGGTCGGTGTCTCCTCTCTGGAGTCTGCAGCGGTTCTTCCGGTGTGTCGATCGGCACTTTGTAGCGTCTTCACCTCTGGCTTCCCTTCTGGTGTTCTCAGCAGCATGTCACCCTTTTCCTTCTTTGTGCTCTTTTGTGGTGCTATAACGGCAGCTTTGGTGACAATTGGCATTGAACAGTCTCCTAGGCGCACATAAAACATTTTGCTGGGTCAGTCCACTGCTATTGACCTGTTCCTAGGCCTAGCCACTATCAGTGGTTTCCTGATTGGCTGTCTCAGTCCATGCACAAAGGCCTGTGTATCTGGTCATGAATGGTGAAGCCCAAGTCTTGGAATACTTGCATTACTCTGCAATGAAACTTCTTTACAGACTCTGTCTTATCTTGGCTCATGTCATGGCTTGTCCTGCCAATCTGCCTTTGGCCCACTCTCTGAGCTGTTCAATTAGCTGTGGCCCTGACTCCCAAGCGTGTATGTCTGATTCTGCTGGAAGTTTGAATTGTTCCTTCATGATTGGCCAGAGTGCATCACCTGCTTCTATTTTCATTCATGGCCCAGAGATCATTCCAGCTGGCTGCATATGTTTGCTGCTTCTGCTACTTTCTTCGGTAAAATGGCATGGGATGCATCCCTGGGTCTGGACTATTGTCACCTGACTTGAAGTGCAGTGCACATAGTGTAATGGTGGTGCCTCTATCTGCCCTTGCATTCTTGGTGCCTGTGGGTTTCTTTTCTAGTACTAGACAGCATGTATGATGTTCCCTCTTCATCTTCATCAGAAGAATAGTTGTGACAGCTTGTACTGGGGTCATACACTGACTGATTTTGGACTTAGAAGTTGCTTTTTTTTTATGTGAGGATGTCTCCCCCTTGCTGAAGCTATGATGGATTAGGATTATAGTTTCATGTTGGTGTGAATGTGGATGTAGGCAGCTCTGACCGGTGCTGAAGCTGTACATTATCAATACATGGTGATATCAATGTTCATGTAAAACCTTAAGGGTTACAATATTGTTGACTGTGAAATGAGGTAACGGAGGATCTGTCAGTGAGCTCGTTCTGATATCACTCCTCCCCCCTCTGCACCCAGGGCTGAGCTGACTGCTGCCTGATATGTCTGGGGCTGCCCACTGTAGGGGGGGCTTTCACCTTCTCTCCCCGATATCACAACTGGCAATGGCTGGACTGTGCCAGGGACACCTTGTGCTGTAAGCACCATATTGTTTGAATTGGGCGTTGGCCCAGCCGGCAACACGGAGGAAAAAAAAGAGGAAGAAGAAGGAGGAGGGGTTGAGGAGTGAGACAAAGGAATAGTAGGAGGGGAGAGAGAATGTGGAGAGAGAGAGAAGAAAGGTGTGGTGGGGGAGTGGATAAGGAGGGAGGAGAAGATGGGAGGAGAGGAGAAGAGAGGAGTGGAGAAAGAGGGGAAGAGAGAGAAGAGAAAAAATGTGGAGGAAGAGGAAAGGAGAGAGAAAGAGAGAGAGAGAGAGAGAGTGCGGAGAGAAAAGACTGACAGAGGAAAAAGAGGATAGATTAGAACAACAAGAATAATAGAGAGGAGCAATTATGCCTTCTCCCTGTAGGGAGAGATGGGGCGCACCACATACTGTGCAAAAATAACTACCTACACCATGGATTCTGCTAAAAGCAGACTGCGCAGATTCTCCCGTCTCATACCCACAAAAATCACTTCCTGGTTTGCTCACATAACTTTCTGTTCCACCTAAACGATGTAAGCTCTGCTGCCACTTCATACCATGTATTAGTATTCAGCAATCTAACATCAGCTAAACTTCCCTTATTTTCCTTTCTACGTCATGCCACTCCGCAGCTTGAATTCTGCCATTCTAATGAATTTCACGTACTTTATACCTTCCAAAATCTTCACATACTTAACACCTTCGTGTCCTGCCTCTATCTAGGGGCTGTTTTCTCATCAGGAAGTAAAAAGACTTTCCTGTTGCTCGGCCACTTTATTCCCCATAGCAAAAGCAAAAAAATGAAAATGAAAAACACACAAAAATGAGAAAAGAAAACAGTACTAAAAAAAACTTCTAAAAATGAGTATATAAAACACTAAGTAAAACTCAAAACGATAAAAAAAACCTTCAAAAACTTAGTTCACAACCAAAAACTCAAAACTTTGATACAAGAGTAAAAAAAAACTTTTTTCAAAAATAAATAAATAAAAAATAAAAAGGTAAAGAGATTGAAGATTGAGGAAAACTTAATTAAAAACTTTAAAATGCCGCAAAAAAAAAAGACCCTTTAAGAGAGTAAAAAAAAATTAAAAATTAAAACGGCTGTCAGTCAGCAATAATATCAAATGTCACTAAAATCACGTTTCTGAAAACATTTATGTCACATCAAAAATGATAGATACAACTTAAATTTCACTTCTTCACAAAAAAAACTACACATACCCAGCACTGCAGCTGAAAACAGTCCGGAAAAAAAAATGTGACAGTTTGATTTACAATGCATATCTCTCCTCTCAGCTGAAAAAGAGGAAGTTCATGAAAGAAGGAAAAAAAACCCAAAACTTTCTTTTCACTATTTCATGCTTCTTAAAGCGGCAATAGTACATGACACAAACAGACACAGATAGACAATCCGAGAGACGCCCTTTTAAATTCTGTGACACATGCAGGTTGCGCTGGGAACAGACTACTGCCAATCGCACTGGACGCACCTGCGCCCGGGTTCTACCACCCCGGTCCGGACGTCCTGACTGGATCGCCGGCACTACGGGAATCTGCAGTAGCCCCTCTAAGTTATCACTACCCGTGCCTGGATCATGGGACCACCTGCCCCGGAACTCTGCGTGTTCCTCCTATGCACGGGAATCCTGCAATAACTTATCGAGCGATTTGAACTCCTGCGGTCTGTTTCTCAGCAACCACAAACAAAAGTCACTTTTTCCTTCCTCTCTCGGATTTTACACAAACACATACACGGTCCACAGCAGACACCTCCCAGGGTGGATTCGTGGCTCCGGATTTTTTACACTACCTGGGAATTTGTGACCACATCTTACCGGCAAGAAGCATAGACAAGGACTGGGCACAGGGGACTTTCAGGTAAGATGATAACATTTTCTTACCTTACTTATGGAGCTGCGCAGTCTCCTGCCCCTGTGCCAAAGCCACGGCCATAACTTCGGTTCCGGTCAGTAGTGGGTCCACGTGTGCGTTTCATCCGAGCCGTTGGGCGCCATTCTGTTATGGAAATATTAGGGTTGGATAAATATATCCCTGTGCGTGCTGTGGCCGCTCCCAATTAGACTGAGTATTTTGAGCGCTCAAAGGAATGAGACTGCAACACCATTGTGTCAGAACAACATTCCATCAATACTGAATTTTATTGTACATACATAGTTTTATATTTTCACATAGAAAGGAGTGGTTAGGGGTTGTCAGGGGTGGTTAGTTAATTACCATATTGTCTAGCTCGTCTGTCATTGGTTATCTAAACATATATGGAATATTGTGATTAATGCTCATATGACTGCTGATTAAGCTGAGACATTCGATCAGCAGTCATCAAACATCTGACATTCTTCTGCTTTTAAGGATGGAAAACCCCATACGATCTGTCTGGTTTATATTAGTTCATGTCAGCCATTTTATGATCTGTCTAGGTTATATTAGTTTGTGTCAGACATTTTAAACCATTGATTATAATGTATATATTAGCTGTGCCTCCATTAGTGTTGTATCATTCATGTGTCGCATGAAGGTTACCGGGCTGTTCAGGCGCTAGTGCCCAACTGTGATTGGCACTGTGCTCCCTATAGTTAAAGGGGTTGTCCGGGCTTAATATAACTCTATCTGTGCCATTGATGGCTTTAAAATAACAAACTAAGGTTGGTTTCACATTTGCGTTTGTGGCCGCAGCGTTTGTACCGCATATAAACGCATGCGTCGTGTTTTCCTATATTTAACATTGAAAACGCATGCGGTTTTTTTTGTTCGCGTTTTGCCGCGTTTGACGACGCATGCGTCGTCTCGTCATTTGCGGCTTGGCGCGGAAATGCAACATCTAGTAATTTCTAGAGGCGTCTATTTGCCGCCAGGAAACGCATGCGTTCGATCGCGCAAGGATTGCGACAAAAAAACGCATTGCTGTCAATGTAAACGCATGCGTTTTTTAGCACATGCGTTTTGTTGCTTTTTTGAACGCATGCGATGTACAGTAAAATCACACTGACAGGTTACAATAGAGTAGATATATACACATAGAATAGGTATATATACATATATATATGTCAGTGAGACACCTATGTATATATATTTATATTTAATGCAGCGCTAGATAGCATAAAAGCCGCTAATTCAATTACCGGCTTCTGCTATCTCCTTCACAAACCCGACAGGATATGAGACATGGTTTACATACAGTAAACCATCTCATATCCCTTCAGTTATTACATATTCCTCTTCAGTAATGTAAGAAGTGTCTGTGTGTCAAATTTGGGGGCTCTAGCTATTAAATTAAAGGGTTAAATGGTGGAAAAAATTGGCGTGGGCTCCCGCGCAATTTTCTCCACCAGAGTGGTAAAGCCAGTGACTGAGTTTGGATATATACTATGAGCAGAAATCGGGACTTATAGCCATTTGGTCAAGTTTTCCTCACATAGTTATCTGGTGTAAGGGCAACTTAAAGAAGCCTTCGTCCCATAAAAGTTTTTATCCTCTTCATATATTGCAATCATCATATTATATAGCACTGTGTACTTACAATTGCTCATTTTACCTTTCTGACCAGATAATAATTTTCTTTTCTATTAGGTCTATGACATCATCACATCATTAAAAACTGACTAGCAGAAACAGGAGGTCAATTTTCCCTGTATGAGTTAGAAGTCACTGCAAAAGTCCCTGGCAGGGGAAGCAGGGAGCAACTGGGTCAGGGCTTGAAGAAAGGGATGATTCATGCAGGGAAAATTGACCTCCTGTTTCTACATCGAGCTCAGAAGGATTCCGCTCGTCAGTTTTTAATCACGTGGTGCCATAGACCTAATGGAAAAGAGAAGAATTATCTGGTAGAAAGTCAAAATGAGCAATTGTATTAAAAGGATAAAAACTTTTATGGAAAATGCTTTTTTTAATCATCAGATCCCCTCCAGAGTACATGCCACAGAGATGACCGCATTTTTGTGCTAGACATGCCGTCATGTAGCACCAGACGTATCGCTATACAGTGCTTGTCACCAGTGGCATAGAGAGGGACACTTGGATGATTGTCCTGGGCATGACATTTTCAAAACAAAACAAAAAAAGTACAAGTGCCGAAGCTTCGGGACATTGCACAAGCCCTGGACTTCTAGTTGGGTGCCCCAGATCTTCGGGCAAGCACCACCGATACAATTGGATCCTGTGGTAGAGCCGAGAGCCATAGGTTGCCTGCCCCATCACTTTCTGTCCTATGAGACTATGCCCTACAAGATATCGTGGTGCCGGCGCAGTCAGTGCAGTGTCGGCCAGTGGCTGCTCTGTGTGGAACGAAAAAGCTGTGGCATTAATACTTTTGGAGGGCATGAATACTTTATAAAGGGGGGGAAATATTTGTTTTAAGTGGGACTCGGGGTATTATTACTGGTTTAGGGTGCACAATACTTGCCTTGACCCGGGCACTTGCAGCCCAGCTATGCACATATGCCGGACCCTACGTTAGTGTGTTTGGATTCGGACCATGAGCGTGCTGCACTGTACAGGGGTCTTGTCGATGAGGGGATCGTGTAATTGTAATGTCACCTGCAATTCTACGTAACATTACATCAAGTCATATACAGTTGGTCCCTATGGATCAGTCTCTTAAAGGAGCGCCCTGTGCAAAGCACACAGGGATTTCAGGTCATGCACATAGTGTTATTCTAATACTTTTTTTTTTTCGGCGTGTTCCTTTAATCGCTGGAGTAGGTCCTATAGGTCTTGTTTTCAATGCTGCTAATTTCAAGTCAGCAATTTGCAGATAATAAAAAGTAGCAGCTATTATGAAGATTCTGCCTATGTTGTATTTCCTGGCCAGATGGCACCGCAAGCTGCCATTTACGTTCTGCCATTTTAATCATCATACATCAATCTCCGCACTATGCAGATCCGCTCTACAAATCCACCTCTGCACTCTTGGCCAGATTGTACCCATTCTCCTAGTAAATAACTTGTTAGGGTGGACCCCGCACTGACACAGCGTGGAGGGGGGCAGTACGTGATCCCAACACGGGAGACCACACCACCAGGACCTGTCAGTATGGTTTGGGTGCCATATTTTCTACACCGTCACCGTAATGACTCCGCGGATAGGGAGTTCTCACACTTTACACTGCAATCGGCATATAGCCTTTCACTGACCTGACATGTGCCAGAGGGAGCAGGACTTCACGACTTTAATATTGATGGCCCATCCTTAGGCTAGCTTGTTATAAAGAAAAATTTTAATCTCTAAGACCTCTCCAGAACGGAGGAAGAGCTGACACGTCAAACTCCTTTTGAAATACAGGTGCATCTCACAAAATTAGAATATCATCAAAAAGTTAATTTATTTCAGTTCTTCTACACAAAAAGGGAAACTTATATATTATATAGAGTCATTACACACAGAGTGATCTATTTCAAGTGTTTATTTCTGATAATGTTGATGATTATGGCTTACAGCCAATGAAAACCCAAAAGTAATTATCTCAGTAAATTAGAATAATTAACAAAAAAAACACCTGCAAAGGTTTCCTAAGCATTTAAAAAGCTCCACAATCATGGAGAAGACTGCTGACTTGACAGATGTCCAGAAGGCAGTCACTGACACACTGCACAAGGAGGGTAAGTCACAAAAGGTCATTGCTAAAGAAGCCGGCTGTTCACAGAGTGCTGTATCCAAGCATATTAATGGAAGGTTGAGTGGAAGGAAAAAGTGTGGTAGAAAAAGGTGCACAAGGAATCGGGATAACCGCAGCCTTGAAAGGATTGTTAGGAAAAAGCCATTCATAAATTTGGGGGAGATTCACAAGGAGTGGACTGCTGCTGGTGGAGTCATTGCTTCAAGAGCCACCACACACAGACATATCCAGGACATGAAATACAAGTGTTGCATTCCTTGTGTCAGGCCACTCATGATCAATAGACAATGCCAGAAGCGTCTTACCTGGGCCAAGGAGAAAAAGAACTGGACTGTTGCTCAGTGGTCCAAGGTGTTTTCAGATGAAAGTAAGTTTTGCATTTCATTTGGAAATCAAGGTCCCAGGGTCTGGAGGAACAGTGGAGGCCACAATCCAAGCTGCTGGAGGTCTAGTGTGAAGTCTCCACAATCAGTGATGGTTTGGGGAGCCATGTCATCTGCTGGTGTAGGTACACTGTGTTTTATCAAGACCAAAGTCAGTGCAGCCGTCTACCAGGAAATGTTAGAGCTCTTCATGCTTCCCTCTGCCAACAAGCTTTTTGGAGATGGAAATTTCTTTCTCCAGCAGGAGAATAAACCCTTTTTAAATGTAATCACTACATTGCCATAGACGTCCAGGGATATTAGGTATCTAAAGGGGTTGTGCAATTTAGCAATGTGATATCTTGATGATTGCTGGATCCCCAACCAATCCTGAGAAAGTGATTTTGAAGTCCCCGATCTGAATAGATGGGTTTTCATTCTCCATTTATTGTCTATAGGTCTGCTCAAGATACTCGACCTGTGTATAGTTGATAGGTTAAGAGAGCAAACAGTTGGGTAGGGATGTTTTGGGCATGTAATATTTGAGTACTGTATAGCAGCACTATTTGTGTATAATAGTGTACTATTCATGTACCGTATAATGTACTATTGGTGTACACAATAACGGCACTATTTGTGTACAGTGTAGTTTACATAGTTACATAGTTATTAACCCCTTCATGACCGTGGGATTTTTCGTTTTTCCGTTTTCGTTTTTCACTCCCCTCCTTCCCAGAGCCATAACTTTTTTATTTTTCCGTCAATTTGGCCATGTGAGGGCTTATTTTTTGCGGGACGAGTTGTACTTTTGAATGACACCATTGGTTTTACCATGGCATGTACTAGAAAACGGGAAAAAAATTCCAAGTGCGGTGAAATTGCAAAAAAAGTGCAATCCCACACTTGTTTTTTGTTTGTTTTTTTTGCTAGGTTCACTAAATGCTAAAACTGACCTGCCAATATGATTCTCCAGGTCAGTACGAGTTCATAGACACCTAACATGACTAGGTTATTTTTCACCTAAGTGGTGAAAAAAAATTCCAAACTTTGCAAAAAAAATAAATAAATAAAATTGCGCCATTTTCCAATACTCGTAGCGTCTCCATTTTTCATGATCTGGGGTCGGTTGAAGGCTTATTTTTTGCGTGCCGAGACGGCATTTTTAATGATACCAATTCGGTGCAGATGCGTTTTGTTGATCGCCCGTTATTGCATTTTAATGCAAATCGCGGCGACCAAAAAAACGTAATTCTGGCGTTTCGATTTTTTTTCTCGTTACGCCGTTTTGCGATCAGGTTAATGCTTTCTTTTATTGATAGATCGGGCGATTCTGAACGCGGCGATACCAAATATGTGTAGGTTTGATTATTTTTTTATTGATTTATTTTGATTGGGGCGAAAGGGGGGTGATTTAAACTTTTATATTTTTTTTATTTTTTTCACATTTTTTTTTTTCTTTTTTTTTTTACTTTTACCATGCTTCTATAGCCTCCATGGGAGGCTAGAAGCAGGCACAGCACGATCGGCTCTGCTACATAACAGCAATCATCAGATCGCTGTTATGTAGCTAAAATGCAGGTGTGCTGTGAGCGCCGACCACAGGGTGGCGCTCACAGCCACCGGCGATCAGTAACCATAGAGGTCTCAAGGACCTCTATGGCTACAACATACAAGCATCGCTGACCCCCGATCATGTGACGGGGGTCGGCGATGCGCTCATTTCCGGATGCGGTAGTTAAATGCGGCTGTCTGCGTTTGACAGCGGCATTTAACTAGTTAATAGCGGCGGGTGATCGCGATTTCACCCGCCGCTATTGCGCGCACATGTCAGCTGTAAAAAACAGCTGACATGTCGCGACTTTGATGTGCGCTCACCGCCGGAGCGCACATCAAAGCAGGGGACCCGACATCGGACGGTATAGTACGTCCGATGTCGGGAAGGGGTTAAGGTTGAAGGAAGACTTTAAGTCCATCTAGTTCAACCCATAGCCTAACCTAACATGCCCTAACATGTTGATCCAGAGGAAGGTAAAAAAAAAACCCATGTGGCAAAGAGTAAGCTCCACTTTGGGGAAAAAAATTCCTTCCCGACTCCACATACGGCAATCAGACTAGTTCCCTGGATCAACGCCTTATCAAGGAATCTAATATATATACCCTGTAACATTATACTTTTCCAGAAAGGCATCCAGTCCCCTCTTAAATTTAAGTAACGAATCACTAATTACAACATCATACGGCAGAGAGTTCCATAGTCTCACTGCTCTTACAGTAAAGAATCCGCGTCTGTTATTATGCTTAAACCTTCTTTCCTCCAGACGTAGAGGATGCCCCCTTGTCCCTGTCTCAGGTCTATGATTAAAAAGATCATCAGAAAGGTCTTTGTACTGTCCCCTCATATATTTATACATTAACATAAGATCACCCCTTAGTCTTCGTTTTTCCAAACTAAATAGCCCCAAGTGTAATAACCTATCTTGGTATTGCAGACCCCCCAGTCCTCTAATAACCTTGGTCGCTCTTCTCTGCACCCGCTCCAGTTCAGCTATGTCTTTCTTATACACCGGAGACCAGAACTGTGCACAGTATTCTAAGTGTGGTTGAAATAGTGACTTGTATAGAGGTAAAATTATGTTCTCCTCATGAGCATCTATGCCTCTTTTAATGCATCCCATTATTTTATTTACCTTTGTAGCAGCTGCCTGACACTGGCCACTGAATATGAGTTTGTCATCCACCCATACACCCAGGTCTTTTTCATTGACGGTTTTGCCCAGAGTTTTAGAATTAAGCACATAGTTATACATCTTATTACTTCTACCCAAGTGCATGACCTTACATTTATCCCCATTAAAGCTCATTTGCCATTTATCAGCCCAAGCTTCTAGTTTACATAAATCATCCTGTAATACAAAATTGTCCTCCTCTGTATTGATTACCCTGCAGAGTTTTGTGTCTTCTGCAAATATTGAAATTCTACTCTGAATGCCCCCTACAAGGTCATTAATAAATATGTTAAAAAGAAGAGGGCCCAATACTGACCCCTGTGGTACCCCACTGCTAACCGCGACCCAGTCCGAGTGTGCTCCATTAATAACCACCCTTTGTTTCCTATCCCTGAGCCAGCTCTCAACCCACTTACACATATTTTCCCCTATCCCCATTATTCTCATTTTATGTAACAACCTTTTGTGTGGCACCGTATCAAAAGCTTTTGAAAAGTCCATATACACTACATCCACTGGGCTCCCTTGGTCCAGTCTGGAACTTACCTCTTCATAGAAGCTGATCAGATTAGCCTGACATGAACGGTCCCTAGTAAACCCGTGCTGATACTGGGTCATGAGGTTATTCCTCTTCAGATGCTCCAGCATAGCATCCCTTAGAATGCCCTCCAGGATTTTACCCACAGTAGAGGTTAAGCTTACTGGCCTATAATTACCGAGTTCAGTTTTTGTCCCCTTTTTGAATATTGGCACCACATTTGCTATACGCCAGTCCTGTGGTACAGACCCTGTTACTATGGAGTCTTTAAATATTAAAAATAACGGTCTATCAATGACTGTACTTAGTTCCTGCAGTACTCGGGGTGTATCTCATCCGGGCCCGGAGATTTGTCAATTTTTGTGATTTTTAGACGCCGCTGTACTTCCTGCTGGGTTAAGCAGGTGACACTTAATGGGGAATTTTTGTTATCACTGATCATTTTGTCTGCCATGGGATTTTCTTTTGTAAATACTGATGAAAAAAAGTCATTTAGCATATTGGCTTTTTCCTCATCCTCATCCACCATTTCCCCCAGACTATTTTTAAGGGGGCCAACACTATCATTTTTTTTAGTTTCTTACTATTTATGTAGTTAAAGAATATTTTGGGATTATTTTTACTCTCTCTGGCAATGAGTCTCTGTCTCAATCTTTGCTGCCTTGATTTGCTTTTTACAGAATTTATTTAATTTTTTGTATTTATTTAATGCCTCCTCACTACCTACTTCCTTTAATTCTCTAAATGCTTTCTTTTTGTCCCTTATTGCGCCCCTTACAGCTTTATTTAGCCATATTGGTTTCCTCCTATTTCTAGTATGTTTATTCCCATACGGTATATACTGTGCACAGGTGCTATCCAGGATGCTAATAAACGTCTCCCATTTTCTTTGTGTATTTTTATGTCTCAGGATATCGTCCCAGTTAATTGCACCAAGATCATCTCTCATCCGTTGGAAATTTGCCCTCCTGAAGTTTAGTGTCCTTGTCACCCCTCTACTACACATCTTATTAAAGGATACCTAGTATTCATCTACCTAGTATTGCTGTATTTATGTGCCCAGAATTATGTGCTGTTTTTTTTGTACAGTATAGTTGTACTATTTGTGAACAGTATTGTGCACTAGTCAGGTGTACAGACTAGCAGTATTTTTGTACATTATAACAGTACTACAGTACTCTTTGTGTATAGTAACTATTTTTACAGTATAGCACCACTATGTATACAGCATAGCAGTACTATTTTTGTATAGCATAGTAGTACTATTTCTGTACAATATTGTGTCCAGTATTGTGCTCTAGTCATGTGTACAGTGTAGCATTTTGTGTACAGTATAGCAGTACTATTTGTTTGTACATTACAGCAGTACTATTTGTGTGTACAGTATACCAGTACTATTTGTACATTATAGCAGTGCTATTTGCGTGTACAGTATACCAGTACTATTTGTACATTATAGCAGTAATATTTGTGTGTACAGTATAGAAGTGCTATGTATACAGTATTGCAGTACTATTTGTGTGTCCAATATAGCATTACTGTGTATACAGTACTGCAGTACTATTTGTGTGTCCAATATAGCATTACTATGTATACATTATAGCAGTACTATTTGTGTGTACAGTATACCAGTACTATTTGTACATTATAGCAGTACTATTTGTGTGTACAAAGTAGCAGTACAATACAGTATATGGTATACAGTATAGCGGTATTATCTGTATACAGTATAGCAGTAGTATACAGTATAGCAGTACTATTTGTGTATACAGTATAGCAGTACTATTTGTGTATACAGTATAGCAGTACTATGTATACTGCATAGCAGTACTTTTTGTGTACAGTTTAGCAATACTGTGTGTACAGTATAACAATACTATGTATACACTATAGCAGTACTATGTGTACAGTATAGCAGTACTATTTGTGTGTACAGTATGCCAGTACTTTGTATACAGTATAGCAGTACTATGTATGCAGTATAACAGTACTATGTGTACAGTGTAGCAGTACTGTTTGTGTGTACAGTATGCCAGTACTATTTGTGTGTAAAGTGTAGCTAAATTTTATGTGCAATAGAATATCACTATTTATGCAAATATAAAGTGTAATTGTTTTCCAGCCTCTAACATTTAGCATAACATTTATATTACATGAATGTTTAAACGGCTGGGACTAAAATGAGTTAAAAGGGTGGGATAACTAAACTACACAAATTTTACATTTTGGAAATATCTCCTGTAAGATATACTGGCTCTGAAGTGATTGATAATATATGGGATTAGAATGTACTGCATGTGATTGTTATTTGTCTATTAATTCTGTTAAAATGAAGTTTGTCTTATATTTTAGGGAGGAGAACATTGTTACTATCAGGGCCAAATCCGAGGAGCGCCCAAGTCTTTTGTGGCTCTGTCCACTTGCCATGGACTTCAGTAAGTAACCTTAAGTATCTGAACTGGACATTGCATTAACTAAATTATACGACTATGTGACATATTTGTGAACCATATGAAATACAGTGGCTTGCAAAAGTATTCACCTCCTTTTCTTTTTACCAATTTTGTTACATTACAGCCTGTGATTAAATATTTTTGTAATCCGATTTGTGTGTGACGCATCAGCACTAAATAGTCTAAATTAGTGAAGTGGGACAAATATAGGCATAAATTCAATTTATGGGATCAAATATTTAAAAATTGGCAGGTGCATATGTATTTGCCCCTTTTACTTTGAAGTTCCTAAAAATTTTTGGTGTGACCAATTACTTTCATAAGTCCCCTCCCCTGCTTAGTAAAAGGACGTCCAATCTAAGTGTCACATGTCTGTCACTATATACACTTTACCTTTTCTGAAAGGACACAGAGGCTGCAACACCATTAACAAGAGGCTCCACTAACCAATCACCATGATGGAAGAGGCTCCACTAACCAATCACCATGATGGAAGAGGCACCACTAACCAAACACCGTGATGGAAGAGGCACCACTAACCAAACACCATGATGGAAGATTCACCACTAACCAAACACCATGATGGAAGAGGCACCACTAACCAAACACCATGATGGAAGAGGCACCACTAACCAAACACCGTGATGGAAGAGGCACCACTAACCAAACACCATGATGGAAGAGGCACCACTAACCAAACACCATGATGGAAGAGGCACCACTAACCAAACACCATGATGGAAGATTCACCACTAACCAAACACCGTGATGAAAGAGGCACCACTAACCAAACACCGTGATGAAAGAGGCACCACTAACCAAACACCGTGATGAAAGAGGCACCACTAACCAAACACCGTGATGGAAGAGGCACCACTAACCAAACACCGTGATGGAAGAGGCACCACTAACCAAACACCGTGATGGAAGAGGCACCACTAACCAAACACCGTGATGGAAGAGGCACCACTAACCAAGCACCATGATGGAAGTCACCACTAACCAAACACCATGATGTAAGAGGCACCACGTAAGAGGCACCACTAACCAAACACCATGATGTAAGAGGCACCACTAACCAAACACCATGATGGAAGAGGCACCACTAACCAAACACCGTGATGGAAGAGGCACCACTAACCAAACACCGTGATGGAAGAGGCACCACTGACCAAACACCATGATGGAAGAGGCACCACTAACCAAACACCGTGATGGAAGAGGCACCTCTAACCAAACACCGTGATGGAAGAGGCACCACTAACCAAACATCATGATGGAAGAAGCACCACTAACCAAACACCATGATGGAAGATTCACCACTAACCAAACACCATGATGGAAGAGGCACCACTAACCAAACACCAAGAAGACCAAGGAGATCTCCAAACAAGTCACGGACAAAGTTGGGTTATGCAAAAATATCCCAATCTCTGATGATCCCCGGAGCACCATCAAATCCATTATCATCAAATGGAAAGAACATGGTACCACAACAAACCTGCTAAGAGAGGGCCACCCACCAAAACTCAGCCTGGGCAATGAGGGCATTAATCAGAGAGGCTGCACAGACAAAAAAGGTAACCCTGAAGGAGCTGCAGAGTTCCCAATCAGAGACTGGAGTATCTGTCCATATAACTACAATAAGCTGTACACTCCATAGAAGTGACCTTTATAGAAAAGTGGGCAAAAAAAAGTCTTTCCTTACACACAAAACTTGTAAGGCTCGTTTTAAGTTTGTCAAAAGACATGTGGGAGATTCCCCAACTGTATGGAGGAAGTTGCTGTGGTCAGATGAGACCAAAAATGAACTTTTTGGCCACCAAGGTAATCACTATGTCTGCTGAGAAATCAACATAGCTCATCACCCCAAGAACACCATCCCCACAGTGAAACATGGTGGTGGCAGCATCATGCTGTGGGGATATTTTTCAGCAGCAGGGACAGGAAAAAAAGGTCACAATCGAGGGGAAGATGGATGGTGCAAAATACAGGGATATTCTTGAGCAAAATCTGTTTGTGAGTGATTTGAGACTGGAACGGAGGTTCACCAACACTCGAGTGGTTTAAGGAGAAACATGTAAATGTTTTGGAGTGGCCTAGTCAAAGCCCAAACCTTAATCCTATTGAGAATCTGTGGTCAGACTTGAAGATTGTTGTTCACCAGAGGAAACCATTTAACTTGAAGGAGCTGGAGAAGTTTTGCCTTGAGGAATGGGCAAAAATCTCAGTGGCAAGATGTGGAAACCTCATAGAGACTTATCCAAAGTGACTTGCAATTATAATCGCCACAAGAGGCTCTACAAAGTACTGACTTTAAGGGGTGAATAGTTATGCACACTGAAGTTTTCAGTTATTTTGTCATATTTGTTGTTTGGTTCACAATAAAAAGAAAAGGAAATGTTCACAGTTGTCGGCATGTTCTTTACATGAACTGAAACAAACCCTCAAAAAAACAACAGTGGAACTCCAGGTTTTGAGGTAGCAAAACACGAAAATTATACTGTATATGCTCGAGTATAAGCCGAGAATTTCAGCCCATTTTTTTAGGCTGAAATTGCCCCTCTTGACCTATCGTGCTTTAAATGCATTATTCTGGACACTTCCTGTTACTTCGCTTGGACAAAACTTTTTTGATAAAGTCATGTACGGATTACCTGCTGCGGAAACACAATAAAATCGTATAGGAGGTTTTTTTAATTTGTTGATTTTCTTCATCTCATTCAAGTGTATGCGGAAAATCCACAAATGAAACTTATATTTACTGAAACAGAAATTGACATGTTTCGTGTTTCAGAATCGTAGTGGAAAAAAACGCAGCAAATACTCATTGTGGCAACTTCTTGTCTGTGTTTTTTTGTGCACCGTGCTTCATGGGGACATGTCTGTTTTTGACCCGGGTCGCAGATGAAAATCACGCAGTGTATGGGTCGGTGAAAATCAGCACAGAGATGCTATGCATGAAAAATTACTGGTGAAAAATAACACACAGACCAAATTCTGCTGAAACTCGGATCCAAAACATGAGAAAAATCAGGGATTTCTGAATTAGATCTTAGGGTACTTTTGGTTAGCAAAGGTGCCGCTTATGGCCTTGTATTGGTAAAGGCACTTTATAGACTGTCTAATGGCAAAAGTCCTGATATCTGATCATGGGCATCATGGAATAAATGGCGCCATAATAATAAATAATAATAAATAATAATAATAATAATATTGGACACAATTTGCAGAATTTTATGCAAAAAATAAAAAATAGAGCTCTGCTGCCCTCTACTGGTTATTTATTATCATAGCATTAATAACAATTTACAGTAAATGACCCAAAGCTTCTTACTTATAAAATTAGGTTGAATTCAGACATCTGTTTTTCACAGATGTGTCCTATCCATGTTTTTTTTTTTTTTTTTTAACAGATAAATTATGTGCCTGTTATACTCTATAGTGCTCCAAATCACAGATCAAAATCACTTGTACAAGTTTATTGGTCTGTCAAAATCATGGACAACACACTGGTCCTATCCGTGGGCAATCCGCGTGCGGTCCACTTTTAACATTGTAATGGGAAGGACAAACTTTTGACATTTTTCTTTCTTTCTCGCTTTTTTTTTGTTGGGGAGTAAGAGAAAATTACAGATTGTTTGTGTATATAAAGAAACACTGATGGAAATCAATATCTGAAAACAACCAGAAGTGTGAATGAGGACTTAGAGGTAGATTCATACATAGCGCTCTTTGATAAAACATCACTGCAATATTCAATCTGCTCTGATTACTGCATTGTTGTTGCTTTTTTCATGCGTTGTCACCTTTTTTTTTTTTTTTTGTGCAGATTTGAAGCATTGTTTTGTTTTGCAGTGGTTTTTTTTTTGCTGTTTTTTTTATGCAAATTAAAAGCTGCTTTTTACAGTAGCGGTGAAAGCTGTGCGATTTCAGAAATCTCATGCACACAATTGTTTTGTTTTTTTCCTGACCGAATTAGAAACTGCTGTTTTTCTGCAAAAAAAAAAAGTTTTTCCAAAATGTACTAACTATGCATTTTTCCTGAAAACTAATTTTATTAAACATGAACTGTAGACAAATGACAAATATTCTGCACTAAAAAATTGCAGGAAAAAAAACCTCACCAAAAACTCTCCAAAAAAGGATCAAAATCGCAGCAAAATCTGCTTTTCTAAACAGCTTCTTTACTACCAAAGGGGCAGTTTTGAATGCTAATAAAACGCTGAAAAATAAGCTTTTTTCCCCGCAAAAATAATTTATTGCCTACGACAGGATAGAAGATGCAATTCTTATCCCTGGGACCCTCATTGATCACAAAAATCAAGGTCCAGAGTCCCTGTTCTTCTGTGGATAAGGAAAAAAAGTGCACCTCTCTTCTTTGAAGTGGCTCTTGATGGAAAATGCTCCAAACTGGGCCACTCTCCAAACAGAAGTCTGCAAAATACACTTTAATAAGAGAAAAAAAAAACTCTTCCAAAACCGCTTCAGAAAAACTCCTTCAAAAACTGCCCAAATAAAGCGCGTTTCCTGAAGGCCGTCCACTGGAAAATTTGTCGTTTTTGACCTCTTCAAAAAAAAAAAAAAGCAAAGAGATTTTTTGAGGTGATCAAAAACAAGTTGTTGTTTTTGTTTTGTTTTTTTTAATCTGAAAACCAGGAAACTTTTCTTTTTTTGGGGGGAAGATTTTTTTCTTTTCCTGAAGATGTTTTGAAGAGTGTTTGAATCTTTCTTTTTTTTTGCAGCTTTTTTTATTGGACGTTGCCTAAAGCGGATTCCGTCGGGAGCTGATTCTGAGATGTGGCACTCACTTTTTTTTTTCACCACGTGTTTTTTTTCAAAGCGTAAAGTGAAAAAAAAAAAAAAAAACAATAAAAAGATTCGCATTGAAATCAGTAGAGTCTTTCAAGCATTTTTAGGTGACTTTTGTGGCATTTTGGAAGTGGATCTGCTGCAAAAAAAACTACTAAAAAAAACTTAGTCTGCACACAGCCACCATTCCGTCTAGTCTAGTATATGTTCACATATTTTGTACTATACCTTATTTCCAGATTTTGGCCGCAGATTTTTCAACAAAAATCCGCAGTGTGTGCACAGGGCCTTAGAAATAACTTTATTGTTTTTATTTATTTCTTTCCTAGTGGGATGTTCTGTGATGGGAATCAGACATATCTCATTGAACCAGGAGAGAAATCTAAACCAAATGTAAGTCATTTATGCTTCACTATATAAACAAGAGTGCTGTATATTGTGCCGATTGTAATGCTGCTCAGTACAACCTCCATCTGTAATACCGCACCCATAAATGTTGGTAGGACCCTAAATACATAAGCCTACTATTTAAAGGGTACCTGCTGTTTCGGGTGGCTTTTCAGAATAATCGGTCATTTGTGAGTATGTTAGGAATATAACGGACCATTATATTACTAGTATCTTGCATTTTTTCATTAGTTTTCCCCTTTGCGGGCGCTGTTTCTAATTTTCAGTTGTCTCTGAGCTACTGGGTTGATACTAGTTTCCATACATACACAGAAATAAAGGATTCCTGCTCTCCTGCCTCTATGTAGCACATGTTCAGGAGTGGCAGCAGGGGGGATCATTCTACAGCAGTACTGAGCAGTGTAGCTGTGAATTCAGCACTGAAGAGTGGTAAAACACTTACTAGAAAGCAGCAGCCTCTCTCTCAATTTCTCTCCTATCCATAGACTTCAATAGGCTGTAACCTGACCCCTCATAGACCCGGAACTCCATGTTGCCTTGAACCAGACAGATTTTAGCAATACTTCTGAGTGAATGAAGAGTTAAGGAGGCAGGAGCTGAAGTGGCTCCTAAGTGGGGAAAAGCAGATTCCCTGATAAAATACATTACAAAGTTTCTTATATTTGCTTGTACTATTGATTTATGATACTGTATGTGTATAAACCTCTGCTGTGTACATGGTCTTATGTCAGAATATATATTTGTATGTCAAATCTCATTTAAAAGGGCTGTCTGCTTTACATAAGCACCCAAGTCAAAATAGCCCACCTTCTGCTCCCCCATTTAGAAATCGGATGATGTGCGCAGAGAGCTGAAATGAGCGTTTCATCTAGGCCAGGACAGCAACTTTGAGTTGCGTACTTGATGTGTGACCAAAAAGGTGTAAAATTTGTCGTAAGCTTGTTTCTATTTGGCGTGTTATGTAAATCGTACAGGACTTAGGACTTGTAATACCCATTAGACTATGCAAAAAATGCAAACATGTCACGTGCGGGTCACACGTGGCTGAGATTGACGTTTATGCAGGTAACGTTGCATGCTGTGTAGCAGATCGGTCATGTGATGTGTAGCAACGCCGCCGCTACATTCCAATTCATTACTGGCGATGTCGCTATTAATATTGCGATCTCCATGTGACGTGGCCAGAGTCACCATATTGTCCATGGCTTTCACCGTTAAAAGGATAAGTGATAATTTTCAAATTCGTGGAACTACCACTGATCCGGAGAACTTAGATCAGAATGGAGTAGTGAATACGAATGTGTGCTGCCGCTTCATTCATTCTCTGACACTGTTAGAGATAGGGGAGTACAGCACTCGGCTTATTCTGGGGGTTCCATGTACAGCAGTCGGCTTATTTTGGGGGTTCCATATACAGCACTTAGCTTTTCTCTGGGGGTCCCATGTACAGGACTTGGCTTATTCTGGGCGTTCCATATACAGTACCCGACTTATTCTGGGGGTTCCATGTACAACACTTGGCTTTTTCTGGGAGTTCCATGTACAGCACTTGGCTTTTTCTGGGAGTTCCATGTACAGCACTTGGCTTTTTCTGGGGGTCCCATGTACAGGACTTGGCTTATTCTGGGCGTTCCATATACAGTACCCGGCTTATTCTGGGGGTCCCATGTACAGCACTGTTTATTCTGGGGGTCCCATGTACAGCACTCGGCTTATTCTGGGGGTTCCATGTACAGGACTTGGCTTATTCTGGGAGTTCCATGTACAGCACTTGGCTTATTCAGAGGGTTTCATGTTCAGCACTCTGCTAATTCTGGGAGTTCCATGTACAGCACTTGGCTTATTCTGGGGGTTTCATGTTCAGCACTCTGCTAATTCTGGGAGTTCCATGTACAGCACTTGGCTTATTCTGGGGGTTCCATGTACAGCCCTCGGCTTATTCTGGTGGTTCCATGTACAGCACTCGGCTTATTCTAGTGGTTCCATGTACAGCACTCGGCTTATTCTGGTGGTTCCATGTACAGCACTTGGCTTTTTCTGGGGGCTCCATGGGGAATGCATGAAGAGGTGGCGGGCATTTTAGAGCCCCTTTTAGAGATTGGTGAGAGTCCCTAGGATTAGATTAGTTTGCAGGTTATCACATATCCTTTGAATAGGTCATGGCTTTTAATGTTAGGAATAAGGGAGCCTTGATGTACTTATAGGTTGTATACCTACAAATCTGAACTGTACGAAAAGTTCTGTGGATAATAAACAATCAATCAAAACTGCTGGAGAGATTAGCACAGATAAAGGTGTGTAGCGGCCACTTATCTGCCATCCTCTATCCCCGGTCACCCAATTCTTGGAAGGACCGCTCTGCTCAGGTTTACTTTTGTAGTTGATCAAATGGTTTCCAGGACCATAAAATTAATGACGATTGTTTAGGGTCAGATTTGCAGGGAACTGGCATCTCCACCGACCAGCTGTAGGGACTTCGGTAAAAACTAACAGGATTTGCAACACGAGACACAGTCCCTCGCTTCTGCTCTTCTGCTTTAGTGATCGGCAATTGTCTCACCACCAGACCCCCCACCAATAAAACTCCACTCTATGCTATAGCATCTCAAGTGTTTTAAGTGTGGGTACTCATTAAACATTCATGGTGGACAAACCATTTTAAGTTAAAGAAATATAAAACATTGTTTTAATGTCAATTAGAACATTAAATATTTTGTCTAGTTTTTTTTTTTCTTTCACCTATGCTGTATAAGATTTTTTTTTGCACCTTTACGTTACTAGTTTTTTAGTTTTTTTTTGAAGCATTTCAATAATGGTCTATATATTGTATACCAATGGTAGAGATAACATGCTCACCGGGTGTTACGATTACCGCAATAGCCAAATATATAGTCATGGCAGAAAGTGTTGACACCTTTTAATTTGTTCCAGAAAATGAAGTATTTTTCCCAGAAAATTCCTGCATTTACAACGGTTTTCTTGTACACGTTTATATCCTTTGTTTGTATTTTAACAACACAAAAAAACAAGAAAAATGTCAAATTGGACATAATTTCACAGAACACCCCCCAAAATGTGCAGGACAGAATTGTTGGCGCCTTCAGCTTAATATTTGGCTGCACACCCTTTGAAATAAATAACTGCAATCAATCGCTTCTTATAACCATTAACAAGCTTCTTGCACACCTCAGCTGGAATTTTGGACTCTTCTTCTTTTGTAAACTACTCCAAGTCTCTCATATGTTAAGGTGCCTTCTCCCAACAGCAGTTAAGATCTCTCCACAGGTGATCAATGGGATTTAGATCCGGACTCATTGCTGCCACTTCAGAACTCTCCAGCACTTTGTTTCCATCCATTTCTGGAAGCTTCTTGAAGTATGTTTGGGGTCATTGTCCTGCAGGAAGACCCATGACTTAGGATGCAAACCCAGCTGTCTGACATTGAGCACTACATTGAAGATTACCAAAAGATTTTGGGTTGCAGATTTCATGATCCTTGCACATGACTAAGGCACCCAGTGCCAAAGGCAGCAAAACAACTCCAAAACATCTTTGAACCTCCACCATGTTTGACTGTAGGTGCTGTGTTCTTTTCTTTGTGGGCCTCATTCCGTTTTCAGTAAACTGTAAAATGATGTGCTTTACCAAAAAGCTCTATCTTTGTCCCATCTGTCCACAAGATGTTTTCCCAGAATGATTTTGGTTTACACAGGTACATTTTGGCAAACTGCAGTCTAGCTTTTTATGTCTTTGTGTCAGCTGTGGGGTCCTCCTTTTTCTCCTACCAAAGTGTTTCATTTAATTCAAATATCAACAGATTGTTTACGCTGACATTGATGCACCCTGAGCCTGCAGGACAGCTTGAATTTTGTTGAAACCTGATTGGGGCTTCTTATCCACCATCCAGACTATCCTGCGTTGCAACATTTCATCAATTTTTTTTCTGCCATCCACGTCCAGGAAGATTAGCTACAGTGCCATGGGTTGCAAACTTTTTGATTATGCTGCGCACTGTGGTAAAAAAAAAAATCAAGATCTCTGGAGATGGACAGGTAACCTGAAGCAATAAAATTGGTGAAAAAGTCCTCAGACAGTTCTATTCTCTTCTTTCTGTTCTCCATGCTTAGTGTGGCACACAGACAATGTAAAGATTGAGGCAACTTCTCTCCTTATCTGGTTTCAGGTGTGATTTTTCATATTGCTCACACCTGTTACTTGCCATGGGTGAGTTTGAATGAACATGACATAGTTGAAACAAAGTTGTTTACCCACTATTTTGTCCGTCCCATTTTGGGGGTTTTGTGTGAAATTTTGTCCAATTTACCTTTTGTTCTCCGATTTGTGTATTGTTCCAATACATACAAAAGGGAAAAAAAATGTGTATAACAAAACGTGTAATTGCAATAATTTTCTGGGAAAAATGCTTCATTTTCTGGAACAATTTCAAGAGTGCCAACGCTTTCGGCCATGACTGTATGTTTTTATGTTTGATAGGTTTTGGTGATAATTTTTCTCCTGTTTATTGTTTAGTACTAGTGATTTGTATTAGGGCTTTAATTTTTGTTTTTTTGCTTTATTCTCTTTATGAACGTAAGATTGAGTAGAGTAGTACAAACATCCTTGACTATTAAATTCCAACACCAAGAAAGAAAAATCATGTAATTCTGGAAATCACAGCAAGGATATGAATTTTACTGATATGCAAATATGAAACCAAAGTTCTCAAAACATCTTTATTCAGTATCTCGTATGAGCACTTAGGCATCTATACTGGCATCTATGAGGTTATTAATGTTCTGCCGCGCTGACTACGCTTCGGCACGACAAATCAACAAGATCCACTGCTGGCAGCTTCTTATGTAATTGCCAACTAAATGTTATCCCATATGTGCTTCAAGGGAGACAAGTCCAGAGACGCTGCAATACATGTGTGCACCTCCTGGCATTGATGTGTTGAAAAACAGCTCCTGGGACACTAGTGAAATGGCCATACCACTGATTCCACCGCTTACTGTAACACCGATCTTTTCCGGAATTGAAGACTAGCATATATTGTACCACCCCACACCACAATCCTGGAAGTAGGACTGATATGATGTTCCCTTGTGGAGGCCTCTTCATGGTGTTGCCTGTGTGTTCTCCAGACCAATCTCCGGCAAGTAAGACTCATCATTGAAGAGGACAGACCTCCATTCCGGCTTCCACTGCCATCTTGCTCTGCACCATGACAGTCATCAAGAGTGGTGGTGTGAGGTCAGTGATGGAAATCTGTTGTGAACTCCGTTTTCAGGCTCCCTCTTGTGGTCACAGATGGTATTGTGTGACTTTGGTTTTTTTGGCTCCCCCTGGTGGTTTGGTTTATTATCCTGCGGGTCTGCTGGATCAGCTGCCTCGTTATTCACCAGGGAGGCTCCTATTTAGCTCTGCTTCACTTCCACTTGTTGCCGGCTGTCAATGTATTCAGTGCTATTCTGATTACTCCTGATTATCTCGTTTTCTGCCTCTTCAGGATAAGCTAAGTTCTGTTTGAATATTTTTTGCTCATCTGCCTGCAATATGATTTCTGTGTATGATGAGTCTAGTCCAGCTTGCTAACATGTGATTTCTTTTTGCTGGTAAGCTCTGGGGTACGGAGTTGCTTCCCCCGCACTGTTAGTTGGTGCGGGGGCTCGAGCAATCTCTGCGTGGATATTTTGAATAGGGTTTTTTATTGACCGCACAGTTTCCTTCCTATTTTCTGCTATCTAGTATTAGCGGGCCTCATTTGCTAAATCTGATTTCATCTCTGCGTTTGTGCTTTCCCCTTAACTCACCGTTAATATTTGTGGGGGGCTATTCTATATCTTTGGGGTCATTCCACTGAGGCAAGTGAGGACTTACTTTCCCTCCAGGAATAGTCAGTTTCTCAGGCCGTGACGAGACGTCTAGAATTTTTTAGGTAACGTTCCACGGCTGCCTATAGTTGTTTGCGGATAGGATCAGGTTGCGGTCAATCTAGTTACCATTTCCCCAGAGCTAGTAGTCTGTTCAGTTACTTAGCTAGTCCGACCTGCGATCCTTGCCACTAGGATCATAACAAAAATCTGTCTCGTAGCCCAAGGCCATTCAGACATCTTTTGATGGTTTGTGTAGACAATGTTTTCCGCCTTTGGTTTGGTATGTGAAGTCCAATTTACTTTGCAGTACACAATGGATCACTATGTTCCGTTCTTCAAATCTGACCAAACCACATGGGCCAAGCCTTGAAGATGCCTTCAAAAGGGAACATCACCCTAGTCCTACTCCTGAAATTATGGTGTGGGAGGCCATAATCTACAATAGCCAGACCGCTGTAGTCTTCATTTCAGTTACATGAACAGCTCAACATTTCACCGATTTTATTTTTTTTGTTTCTGGTTTTTCATCATTTACATATGAGTAACATGTCTCCATCCTGTGATTTCCATAATTACACAACTTTTTCTTCTTGGTGTTGCCATTTCAATGTCGAACAGCGTATATCATTTGAGAGAACAATTAGCTCGGAACTTCAATGCATTAGTAGTTAATTAATTTAGTCATGACAGCGGGCTGTCATGGAAACTGCTGGGTTAAACACCCGCGAGCAGAATTATTGCCGATTCCAGTCGCTACTGTATAAGGAAGACTTGGATTACAGTGGATTTATGGGGGTGATGGCATGAGCACAGCTTCTGAACCTGAGCCATCACTGAGCTGTACAAGTATGGCGCTGTGCCATAGATACAGAACCAGACACAGCAACTAGAGCTTGGATTTCTCCAGATCACATATTGAGGATAGACCAACTTTTTACTTAGAAAAACATCTTTCAAAACTAGTGCATTTCCTTTCCATATGATGTACTGATGCATCTAGTGTCGGCTGCTTAGAACAGGCACAAATCACTGCACATTTATATGGTTGATCCTTGTGCCTGACCGTTTTTAAGTACCCAACCACATGCAATGTGGGCGCTGCAAACTTTGTACTCCCATGGCACCATTATTTTTGCTATATACAAAACCAGTTTGGCATAAGGTTTTTATTTTTTATTTAAAAGTTTCCGTTTTTTTATTGGCGTCATCATTTACTGCAATTAGTACCTTTTTTTTTTTCTTTTTCCATCGATGGAGCTGTGCAAAGATTTGTTTGTTTTTTTTTCGTTGCGAGCGGACATTTTTATTGGTGCCATTTTGGGATACATACAACGTTTTGATCGCTTTTTACTGCATTTTTTGGGCTACATGCAGCGACTGAAAATGAGAATTCTGGTTATTCGATTTTTTTTTTCTTTGCTTTCTGGTGTTCACAGTATGGGTTAAATGATTTGATATTCAGGATCGCACTTCTACAGACAAGGTGATACCCAATATTTGTTTAATTTTTTTTTCATTTCTTTGTGGGAAAAGGAATTATTTAAATATTTGTTTTTAGGGGGCATGCACCTACGATCCAAGCCATGTGGGCCCCTAAGTACCATGGCAATCCATCATCAGCACCCTGCGATCATGTAACATGGTAGATGGGCTGTCGAAACTTTGCGCCACCTCTATTATTATATTATTATTTATTTATATAGCACCATTAATTCCATGGTGCTGTACATGAGAAGGGGTTACATCAAATTACAAATATCACTTACAGTAAACAAAACTAACAACGACAAATTGGTACAGAGGGAAGAGGACCCTGCCCTTGCGGGCTTACATTCTACAGGATTATGGGGAAGGAGACAGCAGGTCGGGGGTGGCGGTAGCTCCAATGGTGTTGAGGTGGTCGTGTGGTCTTTACAGGCTGTAAGCTTCTTTGAAGAGATGGGTTTTCAGGTTTCTTTTGAAGGATCCAAAAGTAGTGGATAACCGGATGTGTTGGGGCACAGAATTCCAGAGGATGGGTGATATTCAGGAGAAGTCTTGGATGCGATTGGGTGAGGAGCGAATAAGCGTGGAGGAGAGGAGGAGGTCTTGGGAGGACCGGAGATTACGTGAGGGAAGATATTGAGAGATTAGTGTGGAAATATACGGAGGAGAAAGATTATGGATGGCTTTGTAGGTCAGTGTTAGTAGTTTAAACTGGATACGCTGAGAAATTGGGAGCCAGTGAAGGGATTTGCAAAGAGGGGAAGCAGGAGTGTAGCGAGGAGAGAGAGTAATTAGTCGGGCAGCAGAGTTAAGGATGGACTGGAGGGGTGCGAGAGTGTTAGAAGGTAGGCCACAGAGGAGGATGTTGCAGTAGTCGAGGCGGGAGATGATTAGGGCATGCATGAGCATTTTGGTAGAGTGTGGGTTGAGGAAAGGACGGATTCTGGAAATATTTTTCAGCTGGAGGCAACAGGAGGTGGCGAGAGCTTGGATGTGCGGTTTGAAGGACAGGGCAGAGTCAAGGGTTACGCCGAGGCAGCGGATTTTGGGGACAGGGGAAAGTGTGATTTCATTTATTTTGATAGATAGATCAGGTAGGGAAGATATGCGAGATGGAGGAAAGATAATTAGTTCAGATTTGTCCACATTGAGCTTGAGGAAGCGAGAGGAGAAGGAGGAGGATATGGCTGATTGATCTCCAGAATCCCAGAGTGTCTGAGAGGTGACATCTGGGCCAGAGAGGTAGATCTGAGTGTCATCGGCATATAGATGGTACTGGAAGCCATAGGACCTTATGAGTTGTCCCAGGCCGAGTGTATATATTGAGAAGAGTAAGGGTCCTAGGACAGAGCCTTGAGGGACACCAACAGAGAGGGGGCGAGATGAAGCGGTAGTATGGGAGTAGGAAACGCTAAATGTGCGGTTGTCAAGGTATGAGGAGATCCAAGATAGGGCAAGGTCTTTGACCCCAAAGGAAGAGAGGATCTGTAGTAGGAGGCAGTGGTCAACTGTGTCGAAGGCAGAGGACAGGTCTAGGAGGAGGAGTATAGAGAATTGTCTGTTAGCTTTGGCTGTAAGTCATTAGTAATTTTGGTCAGGGCAGTCTCAGTGGAATGGTGGGGATGGAAGCCAGAGTGTAGGTTGTTGAAGAGAGAGTTAGATGCAAAGTGAGAGGAAAGTTCAGCATGGACGTGCTGCTCAACGCGTTTGGATGCAAATGGGAGCAAAGATATGGGGCGATAGCTGGACATACCGCTTGGGTCAAGGGATGGCTTTTTGAGGATAGGTGTGATTGTGGCATGTTTGAAGGCAGAGGGGAAGGTACCAGAAGTTAGTGAAAGGTTGAAGAGATGGGTTAGGGATGGGATTAGTGTGTTGGGGAGGAGGTGGGATGGGGTCAAGTGCACAAGTGGTGAGGTGTGATTTGGAGAGATGAGCAAGCTCCCCTTCAGAGATTTTGGAGAGTGAAGTTATGGGGTTTGGGCATTGGTCTCTCATACAAAGGGGTTGTGGTGGTTGGACAACAAAGACTTGCCTTGTTTGGTCTTATTTTTGAAGTGCGTGGCAAAGTCCTCGGCAACGATTAGGGAAGTCGGAGGGGGCAGTGGTGGGCGGAGGAGGGAGTTAAGTGTTGAACAACAGTTTGGGGTTTTGGGATAAGGAAGATACGAGGGTTGTGAAGTAGGCCTGTTTAGCAGAGGTGAGAGCTGATTTGAATGCCAGTGTTGCTTGTTTGAGTGCAGTGAAATCATCTTGTGAATGCGTTTTCTTCCAACGCCGTTCTGCAATTCTGGATACTTGACAAAGCTTTTTAGTGGTGTTATTGTGCCAGGGTTGTCTATTGGTTCGTCGCGCTCTGCTATGCATGACAGGGGCAACCGTGTCAATAGCTGATGCAAGAATGGCATTGTAGAAAGCAGTGGCCGTGTCTGTGTCGTGAGGAGATAGAGGATAGTGGAAGGATAGAGTCAGAGAGTGTGTGGGTGTCTAGGTGTGCGAGGTTCCTGCGTGGGTGTGCATGGTGCTGGACATGGGTGACAGGTGAGGAGGACAGGGATGAGAAAGTGAGTAGATGGTGGTCAGATAGAGGGAGAGGGGAGGTGGTGAAGTTAGATAGGGAGCATAAACGGGTGAAGACCAGGTCTAATGTGTGTCCGTCTGTGTGGGTGGCTGAGGAGGACCACTGAGTAAGTCCAAAGGATGAAGTAAGGGACAGGAGTTTGGAGGCTGCTGACTGGTGGGTGTCAATGGGGATATTGAAGTCACCCATGATGATGGTCGGAATGTCAGCAGAGAGAAAGTGAAGGAGCCAGGTGGAAAATTGGTCAATAAAGGCAGTGGTCAGGCCCGCAGGTCGGTATATGATGGCCATTTGGAGGTTGTAGGGGGAGTAGATGCGGACAGAGTGGACTTCAAAAGAGGGGAGGATAAGGGAGGGTAGATACACCTCTATCGTAAGCCATAAATGCTGCTGTCTGACCGACAGCGGAATTTAAAGGTGTTCAACATAAGCGATGGGAGCTGCTCCGGTCGCTGCTGTTAAGAGGCATATTATACTGCTCGAGCCCACCCCATGCCTTTAATGGGTGATGTAAATGTATGTCAAAAGCCGGGGTACAGTTTATAGAGTATAATTTATAAAATAAATTAACTCCAAAACACTCGGACCAGTCATTCAAAATGTTTATTTCACCATTTGATAAAAATACAACAATACTCGACATGACCGGCATGTAAACATCGAGAGAACCTAACAAAATCAAAGCACTTAACATCAGCAGCTAAAATACCAAAACCTATAGACTGCATAGAGATTACAGTAAGAATCATTCAGGCATCTGTTAACAAGGAAACATGTTATCATTGCATTGTGTGGTTGTTACGATTTTTTTGCGTTCTGGTGGAAAAAAAATTTAATTTTTACTTTCTTGCAGCACCTTGCAAAACTATTCATACCGTGTTATAGGAGAGAAAAGAAACAGGGCACTATAAATGACATTTTAATTTCAATGCAAACTTTTTATTTTCATATGGTCACAGTAAAAAAAAAAAAGTTTTTAATTATATATAAATTATTTTTTTCACTTTATTTCTAGAATGCAATCAGTTATTCACTTTCATAGTGGATATCAGCAGGTGTCTCTGTTTCATGGTCCGTGTCCAGACTGCCATTTCTCAACCAGCCGCTGGTCTCCTCCTGACTCGAATTCATCAGCCTCATATAGGACTACGATCCCGTCACGTACAGCTGGCCGGTCCCTGTAATTCAGGCGTGTGAAACCGGCTGTTCAAATTGCTTCAGCTGCCTAAATTGTCGGCAGCACATTTACCCATGTAAACAGGAGGTGTGCTGCCGACAAACTGTATGGGCGCCAAATGTTGCACTACTGGGACAACCCCTTCTTAAACTAAATGTATGTTCCCGGTAACATAAAGCTTATACTCATCTCCTGTGCTGGTCCCCCACTGTGATGCGGTCTTGGGACACATGACTCTGGCGCCCAATCAGCGCTGGCATTATAGTCTCCGCCTCCTGTCGAATTGAGCAGGAAGAGGAAGTCCGAGATCAATTGCAGCCCGGCACAGGAGGCGAGTATAGGTTTTATTATTTTATCATGACCGAACATTTAATTTAAGAAGGGGTTGTGCTAGTAGTGAACAACCCCTTTAAAGATCGTTCATCTGCATCATCCTATGTCAACGGGCCCTTAAACAAGCGCTAATGGAGTTGTCATATTATCCATTGGCATTTGTCAAGCCCGAGTAAACACATCAGACTCCAGTTGCTAATGCCACCAAACATTCACGGCAGAGGTGGTTAAAACTCAATGAGCGAGCATGCTTGCCCCTGGATCGTGCATTGTTGTGCTTAAGTACACATCACGTATCGCGGGTGCTTGAGTTCCCGCTTCGTAATGCCGAAACAGCGGATGTCAGACAACCCCCACATGTTTTTTGGCTGGCAAAACATGCTGGGCGGGGACTGTAGCATGGCGCTTGACCACCCGCGATACTCGATGTGTACCTGAGCACCACAATGCTCAATCGAGTGGCCAGCACACTTTTAGGACATGAGAACTGAGCTGTGATTGGGTACAAAGCAAAAACATATATCATTAACCCTATACCACGTGTATGTGGTTGGCCAACATACCAAACGACTTCAATAGAGACAGGGATTTGACACCGTGGGGAGGAAAAGTAGAATAAAAAGATCAAAAGGGGGGAAAAAAACAAAATTTGCTACCTTCCTCTTTGATCTTTATTTTCAAGAAATCTAAATTTTTTTCTCAATATATTCAAAATATTCTGTAAAAATATAGACTTTATTTTTTTTAATCATTTACCACATTTCTTCTGTAACTGCATAAATGGATTTTGAATATGGCAGATTTGGGTAATTTTTGGTAGTTTTATTTGCTTCTTACTAACTTTTTGAACCTTTAAGAGTTTGTTCACACGTTGGAGGTTTTCATACGGGCAAAAATGCAACGGTTTACAGGAGCAGCAGCAAAACAAATGAGATTTCTAAAATCTCATTCACATTCACACGGTGCATTTACCGTATTTTCCTAGTTTTTTTTTTTCAGCAGTAATTTTTTTTTTTTTTTTAAATGTGTGTAATGTATGCATTTTTCCTGCACAAAATGCACTGTGTGAACATGATTTAAAAGGCATTGTGTGTGCAAACGTGGACTGTTCCCATCTGGACTATCCCGTACAGATGAGCTATTGGGTCATATAAAGAGACGGCTTCTCTCTATATACCAGGATAGACAGTGGCTGGAAAGACCCTATATTACATATAGTCACCTATCGTGGTCTTTGTGGAGAGGAACCTCCTTATTTAAAAAAATAAATCCAAAAACATTCCGAAGTGGTTTTGTTTAGGCACTCGTTTGGTCCATACAACGTGATGCTGGAGAATGGGGAGGTATGAATGGACCGCTATCGGTCCTATTTTGCGTTAAATCTTCCATGGCTTAATATAAATCTACAGAGACCTATTCACAGACATTATACTCAGCCTTCAAAAATATTAATATCACAACTATATAAAACTATACGGAATATGTTCCCCATTATGGAAAAAAAAACCTAAAACGTCACTTTATATCAATAGAAATTTCAACGCGAAGGTGAAATTAAAACAATACAACTGTCAAGAAAGAGCAATTTCCAGAAAAAATAAAAAATTTAAAAAAACCCCACAATTACAAAAATGAAAAAATATGTAACAAAACAAAAATTGACAATATTGATCAGCAGAATGAAACCACCAATATGCAACGGGAAATCAAAGTTCACACGATGGGATGGATCTATGCGGTGTGCGAGACCACGGGGATGTCTATTTCAATGGCCGACATCCGGGACCGTGAGGAGTATGAAGACGGGGGGACGTAGCTGTGCATGCTGGGTGCATGGGAATAGAGCGGCTGCCAAAATGGCGATGGCAGAGACTTGCAGGCACAGTACCAGATAAACAGTAAGAGGGCCGTGAAATACATCCCACCGGATCCGCCTATGGCAACAAAGACGGCAATGTCATAGGTAAAATAGGGCCCATATTTCCTGTTCAATACGTCATTATAAAATATCGACCATATGGACGGCGTCAGGCTAATACTACCCGCCAGGATATATAGCAAGCCGGCCACAAGATGGCAGCCGGAACTGTTGATGACGCACCTGGCGATTTTTAGGTTTGGCACATTGGGGCTAAAAGTGGTGTTACATATTCCGGTTAGGCACAGGATTAGGGCAGAGCCGGCTGTCAGAATGCTGAACGGAAGGGCAAACTGGAGGACGCGAATGTCTAACTGGTCGACGCTGGCGTACCACTCGCCGTCATACATCAGGCACTCGCGGGACCACTCCTGACGAGTGCACTTCACCCACATGCCGATGCTGACCGTCAAGTTTTTTTCATTTCTGTTATAGGTGTAGAGTTTCATCTGTCTCCATTGAGGCAGCAGGGTGGCGGTAAAAAGGCCTGCGATGGACGCTGTGCCACAGACAAAGGCCAGGAGGGTGACGGCGTGCACTTCCTGACAGCCCATTATTCTACTCGCCTCTTGCGGAACCTAAAAACAAACAAAACACAAAAAAAATACTATATTACCGTAATTTCCTAATAAAACCCCTACAATTTCACAAGTATTTCTATTTGCCCCCATCTTTACGTAGACATCTTAACCACTAGTCTTTTTCCTGTGGTTCTTGTTTTCCTGAAATAAGTCTGTACAGCATAAGGATGCAGTCTACTGTACAGCGGTAGAAACTGAACAGAAATGACCAAATGCTACTAGCCATTCCAAAGCAACGTCACCAGACCCTTGAAAACCAGCCATACTCAGACTCTCCATCCAACATCCACGTTCAGCTTCACCAGACGTTGCCTATTGAAGGGTACATACCCACGCCTCGAAATCCACAGCAGCAGAACCTGCTGTGGATTTAACTGCGCAAATGCAGCATGTTGGGACAGATTGAGGCTGACTAACTTGTGTCCTCAGCATTCGGGTGGAGGTGTGCGCAAATGTCAAAAGCAAATTACACATCTGAGGTATGGGTCCTGTCTACATATGGAAATGTATGCAAGTATTATCTTGAGTAACGTCTTTACCACATTTTTCATATTGTTTCCGATAAGATGACTATTTTGTAGATGATCTGCAGTATCGGACGTGCCATAGACAAGGACACTAGTGATGAGCATACGTGCTGGGATAAGGTGTTATCTGAGCATGCTCAAATAATATGTTTGAGTCTCCGCGGCTGCATGTCTAGGGGCTGTTTGACAGCCACAGCACCTCAGGGATTACATAAACACAAAATCCCTGGATGTGTAGCGGCTGTCGAACAGCACTGAGACAAGCAGCTGCGGGGACGCAAACATATTTTTCGAGCACGCCGAAGTCACTTGTTTAGCACCCAAGCATGCTCAGATAACACCTTGTCTGAGCACATTCACTCATCACTAGTGGACACAATTAGGAATAGTCATCAGTAATGCATTGCATACAAGCTTCACTTAAAAGGCTTACTTAATGGGGTTGTCCACTACTTGTATATTAATGGTATGTCCCTAGGATAAATCAATATCAGATCAGTTGGGATCTGAAACTTAAAGATGAATAATTCGAGTTACAAGACCGTAGTCCAATGGCTAGTAGTCGGTGGTCTCTGGATGAGAGCCCTGCAAACCTCCTCCGCCCCGTCAGCATCCCCAGTGTCTCTTCTGATGTATAGACCTTGCACCGTGTGATGCATGCATGATATCGCGCTGCCCTATTAGATGGAAAGGGTGGCGGGCATGCTGGCAGGACTCCTGTATAGGAGCCACAACCTCTTAACAAGGCCGCGGGACCAGGGTTCTGCAAATCAATTCGCTTATCTGTAGTAAATGGAGTACAGAGCTGTTATAGCAAAGCCCGGTACACTATGTCAAGTGCGGCATCGCAACTCCTGTTGAAGTGAATAGGAGCAGAGCAGCAGTAACACTGATCAAATACGGATGATCTATTCTAAGGATTAACTATTAATATATAATTAGTGGACAACCCTTTTACAATAGAACCATCAGGACTTAGGAGGTTTCTATTATCTGATTGTCTTTTATGTAAAATGTTGATAGGGTTCAAAGAGAGAACCTGCGAGTCCCGCTTTCCCCACCCACTCGTAGAGGGAGCCTGCGAGTCCCGCTTTCCCCACCCACTCGTAGAGGGAGCCTGTGAGTCCCGCTGTCCCCACCCACTCGTAGAGGGAGCCTGCGAGTCCCGCTGTCCCCACCCACTCGTAGAGGGAGCCTGCGAGTCCCGCTGTCCCCACCCACTCGTAGAGGGAGCCTGCGAGTCCCGCTTTCCCCACCCACTCGTAGAGGGAGCCTGCGAGTCCCGCTTTCCCCACCCACTCGTAGAGGGAGCCTGCGAGTCCCGCTTTCCCCACCCACTCGTAGAGGGAGCCTGCGAGTCCCGCTTTCCCCACCCACTCGTAGAGGGAGCCTGCGAGTCCCGCTTTCCCCACCCACTCGTAGAGGGAGCCTGCGAGTCCCGCTTTCCCCACCCACTCGTAGAGGGAGCCTGCGAGTCCCGCTTTCCCCACCCACTCGTAGAGAGAAAGCCTGCATTATCCTGACAGCATTTACATTTTTTTGTAATTGAAAATTCTAAATCAACTAACAGCAAACAAAATGTATCAAGCTCAGCATCTGCCCAATCCTAAACTGCTCCAAGGTCACCCATTTACCCCAACAGAGCCAGTCAGCAGGGAGCCAGTCAGCAGGCATTTACATATGTCGTTACATAAGTGCTTGCCCCCCAATACAAATTATACCTTTTAATGTAGAGATCGTTTGTGCCAGTCATGAGAAATGTAGTGTAGCAACATATGCAGATCACGGCGACAGTGCGCAGCGGCATGATCTGCCTATCAATATACGTAGACCGCTTCTTCCAAGTGCAGTGACACGCCCCCTGTGCACTTCCTGCCGATTTGCATATGTCTACTATACTATATTTCTCTTGATTGGCATGTTCAATCTCTACAAAAAAGGTATCATTTTTATTTGGGGACAAGCAGCCCTACCACCACTTCCATATGTAATAATGTCCTGACTGGTCCCCTTTGAACTCCAAATAATTATATCCAGAAACCACATGCTACATGTTATTAAAGAAACAGTTCTCAGGAATACATTCCTGAAATTACCTCTGTAGAAAACCATATTGAAATACCCCTTCTCCCACTAAAGGGGACAATGCAGAAGAATCCTGAGAATCGCCTTGTTCTGCACCCCCGTGCCTCTGCGGCGTGGGGTTCTTTCTGTACAGCAGCTACTACAGTATATTGGTTTTTGCAAGTTTCGCATAAATATAAAAGGGTCAATGCAAACTTGATTTAACCTTCAGCAAAAGCAAAATGTGGAGGCGTCTCTCGTGTGTCAAGGACTGAGAGGAGGACAATTGCTGCACTTCCCACCCACACACACTGAAATCCTGGTAATTTGTGAATGCTTTCTACCTTGCAGCGTGTCAGGCCTCCCGGCTGATCTGCAGAGTATGTTCCACACTCATTTCACCACGCATATTTTTTTTTTTTGTTCTGCCAATTGCGATAGAAAGGACCATATAGAAAAATGTACAATATGAGGCTGGATCGTATTATATTTTTACAATTTGATGATACACATTTTAATGTCAAGAAGTGTTAATAATTGGGGAGATTACTTCTGTATGGACCAAGTCTCTTATTTTTTGCTTTTCCGAGGATTGTGCATGGCTACCATATGGGCCCTTGCAGGCCATATAGGCTCCGCACTACATATCTGTAATCCATCCACTTTTCACGTCTCCTTTGCGTTCAGAGCCATCTGGCAGTTGGTCAATGACCAGGACGGATATGTGGGAATGAGCAATTCTCTGAGTCAGATGCATTCATTAGATCAACGTTCGTGTCACAGGCTGGGACTTGTCACCTACCCCTGATCTGTATCCTGAATACATCATGTTCACTTTCCCCCTGTTGCTACATTTTGCTCATGTTCACTATTGATATTTATTTACTGCAGGGTATTTGCTCATTTTGTTCTTGTCTCATAGACCAACACTGGCCCAAGTGCGATCCGATGTTTTGTCGGACTGAAAATACGCTCGTCTGCACTTGCCCTAATAAAGTAAAAAAATGATGGTCTAAGCACCCAAAAGATACACTGATCATTTACAGCAGGGGTCAGCAGCCTGTGGTGATACTACAACTCCTAAAATGTCCTGTTAGCCGTGCTGTGGGCTGTAGTTTTGCATTGGATAAAAAACACTATTATACGTTTTGAAGGCAAATAGTGAAAGCCTAAAAATGCCTAATTAGGGGTCCCCTAAATCTGCAGCTATCAGGTCATGGAGGGAGATGTAATCTGTCCAAGAGGTGGTGGTCCCGTTTATATATGGTTTAAAAATCAATATTCTGTATATCTATGGCTTTAATGGGTGCCCCCATAAGGGAGGGCCCTTCTGTTATTTAAAATTTGACTTGTCACTTGCCATAAATATGTGATTTACCTGGTGTTACCGCTGTTCTCCTGAATCTGGTCATATTTTTATTTTGTTCCTGTGCCTCTCCCTTACCAAGATGTAGCCTTCTCTTTCCTGTAGACTTGTTAGCCAAGTAGACTAGTGATCCTGAACTCTCCGGTGAGCATCTCATTGAGGCCAGGCTAGTGATCCTCAACTCTCCGGTGAGCGTCTCATTGAGGCCAGGCTAGTGATCCTCAACTCTCCGGTGAGCGTCTTATTGAGGCCAGGCTAGTGATCCTCAACTCTCCGGTGAGCGTCTTATTGAGGCCAGGCTAGTGATCCTCAACTCTCCGGTGAGCGTCTTATTGAGGCCAGGCTAGTGATCCTCAACTCTCCGGTGAGCGTCTCATTGAGGCCAGGCTAGTGATCCTCAACTCTCCGGTGAGCGTCTCATTGAGGCCAGGCTAGTGATCCTCAACTCTCCAGTGAGCGTCTTATTGAGGCCAGCGCTTGTCCCAGCACTAGTTTTAAATAGAGGGAAAGGGAGCCAGCTCTCAGAAACAGAAAGGAGACAGGAACAAACGAGAAATAATGCCACATTCAGGAGAACAGTGACATTTACACCAGGTAAAAACAAAAAGGACATTAATGGAGAGAGGCAGGTGCCCTTTAAACTTGCCATAACACCTTTATAATATGACGTTGTTAGTAGTGATGAGCGAACGAGCTCGGATAAGTCATTATCTCAGCATGCTCGAATAATATGTTCATGTCCCCACGGCTGCAGGTCTTGTTGCTGTCGAACAGCCGCGAGACGCGAACATATTTTTCGAGCACGCTGAAGACACTCTGTTACCACCAGATCATACTCTAATAATGAAACATCCGCGCACGTTCGCTCATCACTAGCTGGTAGTCAATAGAAGCCTACTTGCATGGCTAGTGGTCAAACTTCACAAAAGTCCTGGATGCATGGATTAACAAATTCAGCACGAGTACCATCACACTGAGCCGGCTCTGGTTTCTATGCAGCGCTGCTCGTGCCAGGACTCGACGAGCCAAAGATTGAGGAACTGGCAGCGACACGAACGCGCCTGAAAAGCTGCCAGGAGGGGAAGCTGCAAATGATACCAAGAGGTTGTACAGTCTTGGCAGCAACAAATGACAGTTCTTCATCTGCTTGTCACACTGTGAGGAACCCGCTGAGAACCCCCCACTCAAATGGCACAAAGAGGAATATGCGGCCTCAAATTCTCAGGAACAAAAAGAATTTCAGGGACGAATTAAAGAATTGCAATATAGTGGTGTAGGGCAAAGAAAATCCTCAGGCCCTGCACCAGGGATAACCGTAAATATGCCCACCATAAACATGGATGGGGGGGTCTGACAACTGGGACCCTCACATATCTCCTCCTCCACCATCTTGGAAATGAAAGCGTGCAGAAACGGATTGTGGGTTTGCCAAAATTCTGCCATATCAATACCCACTGTGCTATATGGATGGTGCACCCCTGCAGCAGGGGGTTGCGGGTCTTTCTTGTATAGGGGGCTACCTCTCTGGACTTGCTATTTAGTTGTGTGAACAAATCATCGGGTTCCATTAATGACAGCTGTATTGTCGGTCACCCAGCTTTGCTAGAATCCTGACTGGTGATAATGCTATACTTAATATGTTTCATATCTTGACTCACACTTGCTGCAGGTGGACTGAAAGGAAACAACCTTTTGCAAGCTTTGCCTATAAAGCCACCTTGGGGTAATTGCACTATTAGCAATTACCTGACGCACACAAATGGCAGTGATAACAGTAGTCACTTCACTCTGGCATGGCACCCATTACACTTATGAAGTAAATTCAAAGGAGAGCCTGTGAGATGGTTTTTACTTATGGAATGGTACAGCTTGTCCCGCAATAAAAAGGATTTTCTAGTGTACAACCCATATGTAAATCAGTCTGGAAGTGCACTGGGGGCGGACCATGCATTGGGATGACAGGCACAGTGACACGCCCCCAGTGCACTTCTCATCTCTCCAAAAAAGGTATTGTTTTTACAGATGAACAATCTAGAGCCAGAGGTTGTGGAACACTGCGATAGTACAACTATCTAACAACACAAACCTATTTTCCTAGTTCTAAACTTAAAAGGAACCTGTCATCAGGATTGTGCTCAGTAACCTACAGACAGCGTCATCTCCCCCTTACAGCCCCGTCCCGGAGCACGAGCATATCATTAACTAAAAACTGAAAATAAAGATCAAAGAACAACCACAAGACGGATTTCATCACCAGGTATCATTGTAATCAGTATAACGGCAGCAAGACACTGTCTGTAGGTTACTGAGCACAATCCTGCCGACAGCTTCCCTTTAATATAATCAAACTATCCCATTGTATTGATAAAGGAGATTGAGACTTGTAGTTCCACTAACTGCTGAGCCCCATTCACTTTTAGAGAAGGGGATGGGACACATCAGGGGCAGATAGCTGCACATAACTGTACACCATCAGATGTAGCAGAGCTGAAGCGGTCATGTTGCCCTGTATGTGCTGTGTATTAGACCAGCAGTCCCCGGGGTTATGCCAGAACATCGCAGAGGAACATGCTGTGACATTAGTACAAGACATACCGGTAATTTGAGCAGAGTCGCTTGATGCCCAATAAATGTAGTACAACCCCTTATAAGAAATCACAATACGATCCCACAGGAGAACACATGAATACATCAACTCTGCTACACCCACACCGATGGCGCCTCGGCTCTGCTACATCCATACCGATGCCGCCTCGGCTCTGCTACATCCACACCGATGCCGCCTCGGCTCTGCTACATCCATACCGATGCCGCCTCGGCTCTGCTACACCCATACCGATGCCGCCTCGGCTCTGCTACACCCATACCGATGCCGCCTCGGCTCTGCTACACCCATACCGATGCCGCCTCGGCTCTGCTACACCCATACCGATGCCGCCTCGGCTCTGCTACACCCATACCGACGCCGCCTCGGCTCTGCTACACCCATACCGATGCCGCCTCGGCTCTGCTACACCGATGCCGCCTCGGCTCTGCTACATCCATACCGATACCGCCGGTCTCCTAGTAACAATTGAGCACAATTCTTGACACCCGGAGATCCGTCACATTGTGCAGTAATTCTGTGTTACTACATTTCTAGTGCACGGAGCAGATCTGCACCATCCCCTATACTGCGGCTCTGCAGGGTGTGCTGGGACTTGTAGTTCCACTAAAGCTGGTGACCCCCTGCCCCAGAGACTGGGGGGTGCATATCCCACCTGTAGCTTCTAAAACTCCCAGCACCGAGTCAGCCCCCCATTCTCCGAGCAGTAATACAAGTTCTGCAGTGCGCCCTCCTTCCCCCACACCGGCTGCAGCGGACTGAGGACCGGACACCCAGCACTGACCTGGCGGAGGGCACTCGGCGGAGCGGGGAGCCTGACCGCGTCTGCACCGGAGCAGCTCCTGCTAGTATTGACGATGACGTAGACACCACGTGACACGGGCAGGTCACATGACTCGTCCCTGCAACATTTCCGCTCTGGGGTCTGCAGAGTTGTCTAGCACAAGTGAACGGGATTACGGAAATAGCCAAGCGGGCTTTACTACTACGCCATTTCCGTAACCCTAGTAGACCTGAATGGCAGATACGTGAACAGCGTTACTACGGCAAGCTACGCTAATTCCGTAATCTCTGAAGTTACAAAAACAACGTAGCTCTATGTGCTTACGCTGTTTCCGTAACCACCATTTATTTCTATAGGAGCTACGGAAACAGCGTAGTAGTACAGCCCGCTCGGCTATTTCCGCCGTCTGTCATCGGTTTATAGATTGGTATTCCTTTCTCAGACATGAGTGGTCGAGCTGTGACTACATGAAGTGAAAAATAATAAATTATTTATAATAAAAAATTATCATTTTTTTGTCCAGAGATTGGTAGAAATGCACAGTTTCACAACAGACAACATTCTTTATAAAGACGCAGTTAGTCGCAGCGAATCTGCCCCAAATTCTGCACATATAAGTCAAAAACGCATGCAAGCGTGTGCCGTACGGCGAACTGCGTATTCATCCATCTACGTCTATATATGTGTTTTATTCCTGAACCAGATTATAATTGAACAGTCAGGAATAGGTTTAGACTTCTTGAAGCTCCCTACTACGCGTTTCAGCACGTCTCCCACTGAGAACAATGGAGAAAAGAACATATACGGCTTTGCCTCTCTATAAAAAATGGCATCAACCTGACGGAGAGTGGGCAAAAAGCACATTGTTTTATTATGTCTTGCTCATGGATATGCTGCCATGTATTTCTGAATCCTTTTTTTTTTGCAGTTCAGGCAAATACTTCCAGCTGAGTGCACTATATTAATGCGAACCAGGCCTTTAGCCTCATTCACATATAAGGGTTTTTTTTTTTTGCATACAATAAAAACAGACTATTTTTCATCAGTGCACTGGATACAATTGTCATCCATTTTTACCATCAGATCTGTTTTTCTCATATGCAAAAAAAAAAAAAAATAGACATTGCACCAGACGGGCTTATTAAAAGAGAAGCTGGAAGCAGTGCCCGGTCTCCCATTTTTTGGCCACGGAATTCTGACCCGGCCACTGGACCAGGCTTCTGCATATCAAATTCGCTCATCTCTAGTTTTGTATGTAGGTTTGCCACAGACTTGCTGCAGATTTCACTAAGGCCCCATTCACAGGGCTGCCGTCACACTAGCAGTATTTGGTCAGTATTTTACATCAGTATTTGTAAGCCAAAACCAGGAGTGGAACAAATAGAGGAAAAGTATAATTAGAAACATATGCACCACTTCTGCATTTATCGCCCACTCCTGGTTTTGGCTTACAAATACTGATGTAAAATACTGACCAAATAGTGCTAGTGTGATGGCAGCATTAGTTCTTCCCCACACTCAGTGGTCCTGTTAGATATGTAGTGATGAGCGAATATACTCGTTACTCGAGATTTCTCAAGCACGCTCGGGTGCCCTCCGAGTATTTTTTAGTGCTCGGAGATTTCGTTTTCTTCGCCGCAGCTGAATGATTTACAGCTATTAGCCAGCTTGATTACATGTGGGGATTCCCTAGCAACCAGGCAACCCCCACGTGTACTTAGTCTGGCTAACAGATGTAAATCATTCAGCTGAGGCGATAAAAACGAAATCTCCGAGCACTAAAAAATACTCGGAGGACACACGAGCGTGCTCAGGAAATCTCGAGTAACGAGTATATTCGCTCATCACTAGAGATATGCAAATACTGATGTAAAATACTGACCAAATACTGAATGTGTGGATGTGGCCTTATGCTGACCGTGGTTCAGGCAGCTTGAATCATCGGCAGGTTCCCTAGTTTCTCTTGTAAGAAGGTTAATAGGAACAGACATTTTCATCCCTCTTACAAGCCGAACCTGTCAACTTCACTTATTAAAAGATCTGTGAGGTTCGACTGCTGGGACTCGCACCGATCAGTGGAAAGGCGCACTTTTATCCCTGTTAGGATGGAGCGGCAGTGTATATGCCTGACTACTGCTTCATTAATTCCTGCTTTCTCCCGCAGACCGATAAAGAATTAGGGTATGTGCACACGTTGCAGATTTGCTGCAGATCCGCAGCGTTTTTTCAACACAGATTTGCTGCTGATCCGCAAGTGATTTACAGTACAATGTAAATCAATGGGAAAAACAAAATGCTGTCCAATGGTGCAGAATTTTCCACACAGAACCCACAGCAGATTATTTTAAGTACCATGTCAATTCTTTCTGCGGATCTGCAGCGTTTCTGCACCCATTCCATTATAGAAATCCGCAGGGGTTAAAAGCGGATGAAATCCACACAGAATCCACTATAAATCCACAGAAAAAATGGACAAAATCCACAAAAAAAGTGCAGATTTTTGACCTGCAGATTCTGCCAAGAGATACAGATTGCGTGCAGAAAATTCTGCAGGCAAATCTGCAACGTGTGCACATAGCCTTAATGTATTTTTTTTCTGTTTTATTTACGTTATATAAATCTTGTTGATTGTATAAGGAAAAAGTTTGCAAACTCGTATAATAAATTTGTTGTTTTTGATTGATCACCCACAAGATGTAATACATGTACTACTGTACTTGAACAGTGCTGCTGTTTGCTACCCAGCGGGCGGCCCGGAGTGCTGCTGTGCAGCTGAAATGCTGAAGGCGCCCTACAGTCTTAGGATTAATTTTTGTCCCTGACATTACAAGATAAGAGTGCTCCTACACAGACTCGAAAATAAGTTCTTGCGTCATCTGCTTTTCTGGTTTCCATAAATATTATTATTACTATTTCTTATAAAAGTATTATTTTATGATATTATCTTTTCTGTTTTTATATGACAGGAGGATTTTCAATTACATTCTGTTTACAAATCAAAAGTACTTGAATTTCCTCTCGACGAGCTGCCATCCGGTAAGTTTTAAAAAAACTGGTCTTGTTTTCTTGTCATTAATTTTTCAACTAACAGAATAGAAGATCTATAAAGTATACAGGAGCATCAGTACACCATAGTGAATTGTGAGTATCATGGTTACATCTACATTCAATTTCCTCTGCTTCTAGAATTCTGGTCTCTGAACGAGACATCTGTAAAGTTGAGTCAGACGTCAGGACCTCGGAGGAAAAAGAGAAATGTGAGTAAAATCATTAGAGGGGCAATTTAATGTATAGAGAACCAGAAATATCCTATATATTTGTGGTTAATGTCAGGGTTAATAAAGTGCGAAGGAAAAAAATAAGGGTGTTCCCAAAATGTTCAGCATTTATTTTCAGCCAGTTGAGAGGCGCTGTAATGTCTACTGCAACTGATTATTACTGGTGCAATAAATGGTCTTCTCCTCCCCATTAGTTATACACTGGTGAAGGCAATCCTTAAACTATTTTAAAAATTAAACAGATATGCAACTGGTTTCCATTAAAAAAAATGGTATTGTTTGGCATGTACAGCCTGCTCGTAACACAGTAAAATGCATAATCCCTTAGTTGCCATGATTATTGCAGACTGCAGCATCTTAGGGTATGTGCACACGTAGAAAGGAGCTCTGCGGATTTTTCCGCAGCGGATTTCAGAAATCCGCAGGCAAAAAAAAGGCACTGCGTTTTACCTGCGGATTTACCGCGGTTTTTATGCGGATTTTGTGCGGATTCCACCTGCGGATTCCTATTATGGAGCAGGTGTAAACCGCTGCGGAATCCGCACAAAGAATTTACATGCTGCGGAATGTAACCCGCAGTGTTTCCGTGCGTTTTTTTACACAGCATGGGCACTGCGGATTGCGTTTTCCATAGGTTTACATTGTACTGTAAACGCATGGAAAGCTGCTGCAGACCCGCAGCTGCAGATCCGCAGCAAAATCCGCAACATGTGCACATAACCTAAGAGGTTAGACAGGGTGAAGGTTCTGTCTGACACCTCAGTGTCAGCCCCACCATGGAATGGCCTCTAGGTCTGACATGTACAGAAGCCTATTACAATCTGCCTCTTTTTCACATTGACAGGCATGAAACACTGTTAGGCTCCCTTCACATGTCAGTGTCTCCGGTACGTGTGGTGACAGTTTTCACATGTACCAGAGACACTTACATATGTTGACCCAGTCTGTGCACATGTCAATGTGTTTCCACGGACTATGTGTCTGGGGGCAAAACACACTGACATGTCAGATATTTAACAGCAGCACTGGCCATAAAGCATCCCCCACACGTGCACACTGATGACACGCAGATGACGTTTGTGTGTCATCAGTGTGACACGTACCGGTGCCTGGGAAGCAACGGTACTGATAGCGCTGCTCCCCAGCGCCGAGTGCTGAAGACCGCTCTCATCATACCTCCCCTGCTCGCTCTGCGATCAGTGTGAGCAAGGGAGAATGTTGAGAATTATATTCAACTGATAACAGCGAGAACAGGCAGCGGCTGATGGGACTACTACTCCCATCAGCTTACACCTGTTGCCGCTAATTACAGCAAGAGCAGGCGGCGGCTGATGGGAGTATTCATCAGTCGCCACCTGCGCTATAAATAAATTTTTAAAAAATGGGTTCCCTTGTATTGTTGCATGTGTGATAAATAATGTCAACACTCTCCCCTGCTAGCGCTGATCGTAGCACAAGCAGAGGAGAATGATGCAATCTGTCTTCAGTACCCAGTGCTGGGAAACAGCACAAACAGTACCGCTGCCTCCCAGTCGCCGGTACGTGTGGCACACAGGCATGACACGTACGCCACAAGTATTACACAAAAGTACACGGACACTAATATCTTCGGTATTGTTTTTCACTGTACCGGAAATATATGGACGTGTGAAAGAGCCTTTATATAGAAGTATCGTATTGTATTGTCTGAGTGATCAGAAGGTTAGATGTTTAAGTCATCCAGCGCAATCAGACACGTCCCAAAAAGTAGCCAAAAAGTATTCATTTTAGTTTGTCTTTTTTAAAGAACAAAAAAAAGAAAATTTATGTTAAAAAAAGTAATTTTTTCCTAAAAAAAATCTGTAATGACATGTAAAATAAAATGATGACATTATTTATCACACATGCAATAAAAAAATCCAGATCTGATGGTTTTGTTCATTCCATAATTCCATCTACAAAGAAAGCAATAAAAAACATGCAAAAAACTGTACAGCAAAATAGCACTAATAAAAAGTAATAACAGTTCCACAAAAAATCAAGGCCTCACAGAGCTCTGAAGATGGAAACGTGCAAATGCTGCTGGTCTTTAGATGAAGTATTGTGTTTCTAGTGTGCAAAAGTACTATATATATATATATATATATATATATATACACACAAAAACATACATTTGGTATTGCTGTAATTGCAATAACCTACAAAATATAATTATCATGTAATTTGCAGTACATTGTACTGTGAACGCAGGGAAAAAAAAAAACTAAAAAAACTGTTGTTGTTTTTTTTCACCCTGCAACCCATTTTTGCCACCTCAAAAAGATTAATGTCAGCTATAAAATAAGTGATGTGTTCTAAAGTGGTGACATTTAAAAATACTAATTGTCTGTCAAAAAGACAAGCTCTCACATGACTGTCGATGGAAAAATAAGGTTATGGCTTATGAAATGCATTTATCAGGTACCGAACTCAGTTCCAGTGACAAAAAAAGAGAAAGAATATTCAGGTTTTCAAAATCCCATAAAGATGAAAGAAGGTATAATTGAAGCTGCTAAAATGAAAATGACTGAGGTTGTACAAAAATGTATTGCAAGCTTTTATTGTTTCCTCATTTAATTTCCAGGTTCAGTGGATATTAAATAATGTACAGGACGAGGCGAAATATGTGGAACTAATGATCGTTAATGATCACCTAATGGTATGATAATCACAGCATCTATCTATCTATCTATCTATCTATCTATCTATCTATCTATCTATCTATCTATCTATCTATCTATTATCTATCTATCATCTATCTATTATGTATTTTATATCTATTATTTATGTGTCTATAATCTATCTATCTATCCATCTATATCAAACCTATCTATCTGTGTATCCATCTTTTCATATATTTAACATTTACTATTTCATTTCCTTTTTTTACAGTATAAGAAGCATCGGAAATCTGTCGGACAAACAAACAGCTACGCTAAATCTGTGGTGAACATGGCTGATTTAGTGAGTATAATTAGATATAACCATACTGATAATAATAATTCAGGCAGGTTAGGGACTAATGCTATAAAGATCTCAGAAGCGAAAAAGGTGCAGAATTCAGGTAACATAATGCTGTTCTCACAGAAGTGTCATTTATTTTATTATCACACTACAAATTACTTTAATTCACAATGGCCTTATAATATAAAGTATCTAAGTATGAGACATAGTATTTAGTAATGGGGTAAGTATACTGCTGTAAAAATACAATATGTATTAGTAATATACTGTATATATTATAATGTAATAATGCATAGAATCCGCCTGCAGGTGGCGATGTTGTTAATTAGATTGCAACATTCACAAGTGCGGAAAGTGGTGACGAAGTCCATGGAAGTTGTAATGCTGATGATTATATGACTTCTCTCCAGCTATCCCAGAAAATTATAGATGGTTCCTTAGGTTTCATGGCGGTGACTGGCTTTCCTTTACCAGCTATGTATGCAGTTGTATTGGTGATGTTACATGGAGTTAAAAAAAGGATGCAGATGAGCTCTCTCCCATAAGGGAAGAAAGAGTACCTCAGTACAAAAGATCAAACGATCGCAGTCCCATTGAGAGATTAAAAAATAAAGTAAAAATATAGACTTTTTTTTAACTATTTAATATATATATATATATATATATATGTATACATATATATATGTTTGAATCAACACCCTACTCCTTTTCTCAATTCAAAAATAAATAGTAGAATAATGCTATAAAGGAAAAAGAGAAAAACTAAACTCCAAAATTGCTGCAACCCTTAAAAAATGCAATAACAAGCAATCAAAAATCCATAGAATTGATGCAGATTCTAAGATGCTTATTTATATATGTCAAATCAGATTGTATACTTCAGTAAAGTGCGGTATTGGAGTACGGTAATTATCTAATAATTATGAAATTCACATTTAGGACCAACTTTACTCCATGAAAAGGGGCAAAATCAATGATGTATCTGCCCCTTTGGTCATGTGGGTTTTTGTTTTTTTTTCATTACCCCAGTAGAAGATGAGGCTGCTCCAGGTTACGGCTTCGGCCTCGGGACCCTCTGCCCCTGATTTGTTTATCTGCTTTCGGCACCTTGTCGTTCCAGTTTTCATTTCCGGCACATTGATAAGTCTGTGTATTGTTTGCCGCAGTGTGAGCCATCCCTGACAAGCTGCTTTCTTTCTTTCTTTCCTTGTCTTCCATTCATGCATTAGATATATAAGGAACAGCTAAACACGAGAATAGTTCTTGTCGCTATGGAAACTTGGGCGAACGACAATAAATTCAGCATTTATGAAAATCCTCTGAAGACTCTGAAAGAATTTATGAAATACAGGAGGGATTTTATTAAAGACAAGAGTGACGTGGTCCACCTCTTCTCGTACGTAATTTTGTAATTGGTGGAAATTGTCTGCAATTGTCATCAGAAAATTGGTTTAAATATATTACAAAAAAACAATCTTGCCATTTTTACACTAGCCACTATGTCCATTACTACTAATACATACTTTTCTGTGTAGAAAACTTTTTAGTAGTGGGAATGAGACTGTAATAAGAGACAGAATTACAATGACCTATAACACCTCTATATACAGTTCATACAGCGAGGTGTCACAGCTCACCTCTTACTCCTCCTGTACAGTACAATGACCAATAACACCTCTATATACACTAGATAACACACGATCCACCATTCACAATAGGGGATGTCACAGCTCACCTCCTCCTCCTGTATAATGACTGATAACACCTCCATATACAATAGATAACACAGGATCCACCATTCACAATAGGTGATGTCACAGCTCACCTCCTCCTCCTGTGCAATGACTGATAACACCTCTATATACAGTAGATGATACAGGATCCACCATTCACAATAGCTGGTGTCACAGCTCACCTCCTCCTCCTGTACAATGACTGATAACACCTCTATATACAGTAGATGATACAGGATCCACCATTCACAATAGCTGGTGTCACAGCTCACCTCCTCCTCCTGTACAATGACTGATAACACCTCTATATACAGTAGATGATACAGGATCCACCATTCACAATAGCTGGTGTCACAGCTCACCTCCTCCTCCTGTACAATGACTGATAACACCTCTATATACAGTAGATACACAGGATGCACCATTCACAATAGCTGGTGTCACAGCTCCTCTCCTCCTCCTGTACAATGACTGATAACACCTCTATATACAGTAGATGATACAGGATCCACCATTCACAATAGCTGGTGTCACAGCTCACCTCCTCCTCCTGTGCAATGACTGATAACACCTCTATATACAGTAGATACACAGGATCCACCATTCACAATAGCTGGTGTCACAGCTCACCTCCTCCTCCTGTGCAATGACTGATAACACCTCTATATACAGTAGATACACAGGATCCACCATTCACAATAGGTGATGTCACAGCTCACCTCCTCCTCCTGTGCAATGACTGATAACATCTCTATATACAGTAGATACACAGGATCCACCATTCACAATAGGTGATGTCACAGCTCACCTCCTCCTCCTGTACAATGACTGATAACACCTCTATATACATCAGATAACACAGGATCCACCATTCACAATCGGTGATGTCACAGCTCACCTCCTCCTGTACAATGACTGATAACATCTCTATATACAGTAGATACACAGGATCCACCATTCACAATAGGGGATGTCACAGCTCACCTCCTCCTCCTGTACAATGACTGATAACACCTCTATATACATCAGATAACACAGGATCCACCATTCACAATAGCTGGTGTCACAGCTCACCTCCTCCTCCTGTACAATGACTGATAACATCTCTATATACAGTAGATACACAGGATCCACCATTCACAATAGCTGGTGTCACAGCCCACATTCTATTCGCTGTACAATAACTCTCACTCTGTAGAAGTCAGTCTGATACAGTCTCTTGCTGCCTGTGTTCACCTGGCTGTGGAAAAGTGATCTGCACTGAAAATATAAGCCTAAAATTAGAGTTAGTGATCAGAAAGATTGAGTCTAATATTAGATCTAGTGACCAGTGTAAAAATATAGATAGTAATGGGGAAAATGTGAAAAAAAAGATTAAAAAAGAAATGATTTACAGTGGGTACGGAAAGTATTCAGACCCCTTCAAATTTTTCACTCTTTGTTTCATTGCAGCCATTCGGTAAATTAAAAAAAGTTATTTTTTTCTCATTAATGTACTCTGCACCCCATCTTGACTGAAAAAAACAGAAATGTAGAAATTTTTGCAAATTTAACCCCTTTCTGACCTCGGACGGGATAGTGCGTCCAAGGTCAGAAGCCCCGCTTTGATGCGGGCTCCGGCGGTGAGCCCGCATCAAAGCCGGGACATGTCAGCTGTTTTTCGCGATCCGCCCGCGCCTATTAACTAGTTAAATGCCGCTGTCAAACGCAGACAGTGGCATTTAACCGGCGCTTCCGGCCGGGCGGCCGGAAATGAGCGCATCGCAAACCCCCGACACATGATCGGAGGTCGGCGATGCTTCAGCATTGTAACCATAGAGGTCCTTGAGACCTCTATGGTTACTGATCCCCGACAGCTGTGAGCGCCACCCTGTGGTCGGCGCTCACAGCACACCTGCATTTCTGCTACATAGCAGCGAACATCAGATCGCTGCTATGTAGCAGAGGCGATCGTGCTGTGCCTGCTTCTAGCCTCCTATGGAGGTTATTGAAGCATGGCAAAAGTAAAAAAAAAAAAGTAAAAAAAAAATGTGAAAAAAATAAAAAAAATATAAAAGTTTAAATCACCCCCCTTTCGCCCCATTCAAAATAAATCAATAAAAAAAATCAAATCTGCACATATTTGGTATCGCCGCTTTCAGAATTGCCCGTTCTATCAATAAAAAAAAGCATTAACCTGATCGCTAAACAGCGTAGAAAAAAATTAGAAACGCCAGAATTATGTTTTTTTGGTCGCCGCGACATTGCATTAAAATGCAATAACGGGCGATCAAAAGAACGTATCTGCACCAAAATGGTATGATTAAAAACTCCAGCTCGGCACGTAAAAATAAGCCCTCAAGCGACCCCAGATCATGAAAAATGGAAACGCTACGGATATCGGAAAATGGTGCAATTTTTTATTTTTTTTTTAGCAAAGTTTGTAATTTTTTTTCACCACTTAGATAAAAAATAACCTAATCATGTTAGGTGTCTATGAACTCGTAATGACCTGGAGAATCATAATGGCAGGTCAATTTTAGCATTTAGTGAATCTAGAAAAAAAGCCAAACAAAAAACAAGTGTGGGATTGCACTTTTTTTGCAATTTCACCGCACTTGGAATTTTTTTCCCGTTTTCTAGTACACGACATGCTAAAACCAATGATGCCGTTCAAAAGTACAACTCGTCCCGCAAAAAATAAGCCCTCACATGGCCATATTGACGGAGAAATGAAAAAGTTATGGCTCTGGGAAGGAGGGGAGCTAAAAACGAACACGGAAAAACGGAAAATCCCAAGGTCATGAAGGGGTTAATAAAAAAGAACAACTGAAATATTACATGGTCATTAGTGATGAGCGAGTATACTCGTTGCTCGGGTTTTCCCGAGCACGCTCGGGTGGTCTCTGAGTATTTGTGACTGCTCGGAGATTTAGTTTTCCTTGCTGCAGCTGCATGATTTGCGGCTACTAGACAGCTTGATTACATATGGGAATTCCCTAGCAACCAGGTAACCCCCACATGTACTCAGGCTGGCTAGTAGTCGTAAATCATGCAGCTGGGTCAACAAAAACGAAATCTCCGAGCAATCACAAATACTCGGAGACCACCTGAGCGTGCTCGGGAAAACCCAAGCAACGAGTACACTCGCTCATCACTAGTGGTCATAAGTCTTCAGACCCTTTGCTCAGACACTCATATTTAATTCACATGCTGTCCATTTCCTTGTGATCCTCCTTGAGATGGTTCTACTCCTTCATTGGAGTCCAACTGTGTTTAATTAAACTGATAGGACTTGATTTGGAAAGGTGCACACCTGTCTATATAAGACCTCACAGCTCATAGTGCATGTCAGACCAAAGGAGAATCATGAGGTCAAAGGAACTGGCCAAGGAGCTCAGAGACAGAATTGTGGCAAAGCACAGATTTGGCCAAGGTTACAAAATAATTTCTGCAGTACTCAAGGTTCCTAAGTGGCCTCCATAATCCTCAAATGGAAGAAGTTTGGGACCACCAGAAGTCTTCCTAGACCTGGCTGTCCAGCCAAACTGAGCAATCATGGGAGAAGAGCCTTGGTGAGAGAGGTAAAGAAGAACCCCAAGATCCCTGTGGCTGAGCTCCAGAGATGCAGTAGGGAGATGGGAGAAAGTTCCACCAAGTCAACTATCATTGCAGCTCTTCACCAGTTGGGCCTTTATGGCAGAGTGGCCGGACGGAAGCCTCTCCTCAGTGCAAGACATATGAAAGCCCGCATAGAGTTTGTTAAAAAACACATGAAGGACTCCCAGACTTTGAGAAATAAGACTCTCTGGTCTGATGAGACTAAGACCTTTTTGGTGATAATTCTAAGTGGTATGTGTGGAGAAACCCAGGCACTGCTCATCACCTGCCCAATACAATCCCAACAGTGAAACATGGTGGTGGCAGCATCATGCTATGGGGGTGTTTTTCAGCTGCAGAGACAGGACGACTAGTTGCCATTGAAGGGAACATGAATGCGGCCAAGTACAGAGATATCCTGGATGAAAACCTCTTCCAGAGTGCTCTGGACCTCAGACTTGGCCGAAGGTTCACCTTCCAACAAGACAATGACCCTAAGCACACAGCTAAAATAACAAAGGAGTGGCTTCAGAACATCGCTGTGACCATTCTTGACTGGCCCAGCCAGAGCCCTGACCTAAACCCAACTGACCTTCTCTGGAGAGACCTGAAAATGGCGTCCACCAACGTTCACCATCCAACCTGAGAGAACTGGAGACGATCTGCAAGGAAGAATGGCAGATGATCCCCAAATCCAGGGGTGAAAAACTTGTTGCATCATTCCCAAGAAGACTCATGGCTGTACTAGCTCAAAAGGGGCTTCTACTCAATACTGAGCAAAGGGTCTGAATACTTATGTCCATGTGATATTTCAGTTTTTCTTTTTTAATAAATTTGCAAAAATGACTACATTTCTGTTTTTTTTCAGTCAAGATGGGGTGCAGAGTGTACATTAATGAGAAAAAAATGAACTTTTTGAATTTACCAAATGGCTGCAATGAAACAAAGAGTGAAAAAATTGAAAGGATCTGAACACTTTCCGTACCCACTGTACATGCACGGCATCCACTGTACATTAACAGTCCATTACGTTTGTGTCGGACTCTCCATTGCATCGATCCTTCATAATTCCTGGGACATCTTTCATTTTTCCTTCTTTTTACGTTTTTTTTTTTTTGTTTCTGTGACAAAACACTTTTCGTTTAATTGCTACAATGTAAATTTTTCTTCAAGGGGGAGTCAGTTTGAAAGCAGCCGGAGCGGAGCAGCGTACATCGGTGGAGTGTGCTCCTTGCAGAAAGGAGGTGGAGTGAATGAGGTAGGTATAGAGGAAAAAATAAATCCCCTCCATTAACCATGTCACCATGTAGAATCATGAGGTTTTATATTGTTATTTTCCTGGTATTCCACCCCCTGTGTGCTCCAATACTGAATGTAGCAGCTCTTTCTTTCTCTCTCAGAGCAGGAAATCCCAGCACTGTCTAAACATTAGCATCTGCCAATAATCCGCAGTACACAGATTGTCTATGTATATGCAGGACGAATCCTTACAGCCTCCAAGAAATAGAATACGCTTTGTTATAATCACTATTATTATATGACCAGACTTTTTGTGTCTCAAAACCATTGACAATTTTACATTTTGAGTGGAAAAGTAGAATGTAGTATTCAGATGTTTGGGGTCCAGTATATTCATTGTATCATATAGGTGAAAATAAGGGACCACAGAAGGAGAAGGAGCACATCAGCCAACTGCCTAAATACAAGTAAATGGCAAAATATTCAATAGCTTCCAGAAACTTCTCTCTTCTCTCCATAGTTCGGGAGGACGGATGTCATGGCTATCACACTGGCGCAATCCCTGGCTCATAATTTAGGTATTTTCTCAGATAAGAAGAAACTGCGGAGAGGTATGTAATCTAAATGGACCATCTGTATAATGTACTGGTCCACAAATTCACAAATACAGGTGCATCTCACAAAATTAGAATATCATCAAAAAGTCAATTTATTTCAGCTCTTCAATACAAAAAAGTGAAACTTCTATATTATATAGAGTCATTACAGACAGAGTGATCTATTTCACGTGTTTATTTCTGTTAATGTTGATGATTATGGCTTACAGCCAATGAAAACACAAAAGTCATTATCTCAGTAAATTAAAATACTTTATAACACCGGCTTGAAAAATGATTTAAAAAAAAACAAAATGTTGGCCTACTGAAATGTATGTTCAGTAAATGCACTCAATACTTGGTCGGGGCAACTTTTGCATCAATTAGGCTACGTTCACATTTGCGTTGTGCGCCGCAGCGTCGGCGCCGCAGCGCACAACGCAAACAAAACGCGGCAAAACGCACGCTAAAACGCTGCGTTTTGCGCCGCATGCGCCGTTTTTGCCCGCAAGTTGGACGCAAAAAAAATGCAACTTGAAGCGTTTCTTGCGTCCAACGCTTGCGGCCATGCGGCGCAAAACGCAGCACAACGCATGTCCATGCGCCCCCATGTTAAGTATAGGGGCGCATGACGCATGCGGCGCCGCTGCGGCGCCCGACGCTGCGGCGCTGACCGCAAATGTGAACGTAGCCTTACTGGTGTAGGTCCACTGTGTTTTATCAAGACCAAAGTCAGCGCAGCCGTCTACCAGGAAATTTTAGAGCACTTCATGCTTCCCTCTGCCGACAAGCTTTTTGGAGATGGAAATGTCATTCTCCAGCAGGACTTGGCACCTGTCCACACTGCCAAAAGTACCAATACCTGGTTTACAAACAACAGTATCACTGTGCTTGATTGGCAGCAAACTCGCCTGACCTTATCCCCATAGAGAATCTATAGAGTATTGTCAAGAGGAAGATGATAGACACCAGACCCAACAATGCAGACAAGCTGAAGGCTGCTATCAAAGCAACCTGGGCTTCCATAACCCCTCAGCAGTACCACAGGCTGATCACCTCCATGCCACGCTGCATCGATGAAGTAATTGATGGAAAAGGAGCCTCGACCAAGTATTGAGTGCATTTACTGAATATACGTTCAGTAGGCCAACATTTCGGATGTTAAAATCTTAAGCTTAAGTAAGTTTGTAAATTTATTACTTATCCTGTATTATACCCCAGAGCTGCACTCACTATTCTGCTGGTGCAGTCACTGTGTACATACATTACATTACTGATCCTGAGTTACATCCTGTATTACACCCGAGAGCTGCACTCACTATTCTGCTGGTGGAGTCACTGTGTATATACATGACATTACTGATCCTGAGTTACATCCTGTATTATACCCCAGAGCTGCACTCACTATTCTGCTGGTGCAGTCACTGTGTACATACATTACATTACTGATCCTGAGTTACATCCTGTATTATACCCCAGAGCTGCACTCACTATTCTGCTGGTGCAGTCACTGTGTACATACATTACATTACAGATCCTGAGTTACATCCTGTATTATACTCCAGAGCTGCACTCACTATTCTGCTGGTACAGTCACTGTGTACATACATTACATTACTGATCCTGAGTTACATCCTGTATTAAACTCCAGTGCTGCCCTCACTATTCTGCTGGTGCAGTCACTGTGTACATACATTACATTACTGATCCTGAGTTACATCCTGTATTATACCCCAGAGCTGCACTCACTATTCTGCTGGTGCAGTCACTGTGTACATACATTACATTACTGATCCTGAGTTACATCCTGTATTATACCCCAGAGCTGCACTCACTATTCTGCTGGTGCAGTCACTGTGTACATAGATTACATTACTGATCCTGAGTTACATCCTGTATTATACTCCAGAGCTGCAGTCACTATTCTGCTGGTGCAGTCACTGTGTACATAGATTACATTACTGATCCTGAGTTACATCCTGTATTATACCCCAGAGCTGCACTCACTATTCTGCTGGTGCAGTCACTGTGTACATACATTACATTACTGATCCTGAGTTACATCCTGTATTATACCCCAGAGCTGCACTCACTATTCTGCTGGTGCAGTCACTGTGTACATACATTACATTACTGATCCTGAGTTATATCCTGTATTATACCCCAGAGCTGCACTCACTATTCTGCTGGTGCAGTCACTGTGTACATACATTACATTACTGATCCTGAGTTACATCCTGTATTATACCCCAGAGCTGCACTCACTATTCTGCTGGTGCAGTCACTGTGTACATACATTACATTACTGATCCTGAGTTCCTGTACATCCTGTAAGTTAAGAGCTGATAAGAGACTGCAGTGTTTGGTAATAAAACACAGTATACGTAGAATGTGTGAACACAGCCTAGCTTGTTAAAGGGTTTGTCTTTCTCACTTCTGCATCTGAATGGCACAAATCACATGGAATATGATGTCTTTATTTACCTGCCAGAACATGTGGAGGACAGGCCGGTAATGATCACCTGTCCAAGAATGAATAGGACACGTGCACCTGCCAGGTGTATGTAGGCATAGCGCCAGTGGCGCCGCGCACTTTCTGATGCAGATATGGGAGACACTGGACAACCCCTTTAATTCAGCTCCATACATATAAAATGTAATAATGTTATATCAAAGTCTGTTTTATTGTTTTCCAGGCGAGTGTATATGTGAAGATAAATGGTTTGGGTGCATCATGGAAGATATTGGGTAAGTAGTATAAGAAACCGACCATGGTAGAAACTGTTCACTAGCGGTTCCTCAAGCTGGATCTGCGGCAGGGGAAATATAGGAATATATCACCTATCATGTATTATAATGACTGACAGAACATAAACAAAAAAGCAGACTAGGTCCTATGAATGGGAATCACCACAGTACGAAAATGGCATAAGTATTGCGGTGATCCCCATTCATAGGACCTAGTCTGCTGTTTTATTTATGTCTATCTTAGTATAGGTCCTGGTGGTATCCCACTACCTGTGGTGCCCCCATACATCTATTTTTTGGACTGACAGAACATATAATACAAGGCTGCGCCATGAGCTCTAGATCCGCTCTGGATCATTGTGAGGGGGGTCCTAAGGAGGGAATCTTCCCTTTATCACGCTGTAATACATAATTAAAAAGGAGTCATCCACATAAAGCAGAGCTTTTACTTTAACCAATAAATAACTTGTTCAGATGACAGTAAAATTTGGAAGACTTAAATTGAACTTTGAAATGAAGCAATTAAAAATAAGTACCGGTAATGATTTGTTTACAATTTTTTCTTCTGTGCCATGATTGACTTGTCCTCTCGGTGGCGACAGATTACTGTAAGATTTTGGCAGTGAGTTAATAAGTCCGCGCAAAAGTTTCACTCTCTTTCAATTTGTTATCAGAACAATAAATTTATCCACCTGGATTGAAGATTCAAATATACACATGCTGAAAATGTAATTAGCTTTGTCTTCCTCCACCAAATATAATGTAACATATAAATAATTGTTCTGCACAAGTACTTACTAGCTACCCCTATTCCACTCTCATATGTGGTATAGTATATATGCAGTATACAGGAAATATCACTGTATCACACACGTATATAAACAACACACAAATATATACATACTCCTCAAGCATATATACAGATACTGCACACATGAATACACATTACACACACACATATATACAGTACTGTACATATAGCACATGAAAATATACACATAATGCAAACATACATATTCCACACTTATATCCACATTATACACACACATACTAATTACACATGCATTATATATACAAATTCTACACATATATACACATTGGTCAAATACACATATTACACACATATACAGATTCAACATACACAGGTGCTCCTCCTTTTGCATCAATTACTGCATCAATGCGGCGTGGCATGGAGGCGATCAGCATGTGGCACTGCTGAGGTGTTATGGAAGCCCAGGTTGCTTTGATAGCAGCCTTCAGCTCGTCTGCATTGTTGGGTCTGGTGTCTCATCTTCTTCTTGGAAATACTCTATAGATTCTCTATGGGGTTAAGGTCCGGCGAGTTTGCTGCCAATCAAGCACAGTGATACTGTTGTTTGTAAACCAGGTATTGGTACTTTTGGCCGTGTGGACAGGTGCCAAGTCCTGCTGGAGAATGACATTACCATCTCCAAAAAGCTTGTCAGCAGAGGGAAGCATGAAGTGCTCTAAAATTTCCTGGTAGACGGCTGCGCTGACTTTGGTCTTGATAACACACCTTGGACCACTGAGCAACAGTCCAGTTCGTTTGCTCCTTGGCCCAGGTAAGGCTACTTTCACACTAGCGTCGTGCACTGCACGTCGCTATGCGTCGTTTTGCAGAAAAAACGCATCCTGCAAAAGTGCTTGCAGGATGCGTTTTTTCTCCGTAGACTTTTATTAGCGACGCAGTGCAACGGTTGCGTCGTGTTGCGTCAGACCGTCGCCACCAAATAACGTTGCTTGTAACGTTTTTTGGTGCGTCGTCTGCAGAATTTCCGACCGCGCATGCGCGGCCGGAACTCCGCCCCTGCCTCCCCGCACCTCACAATGGGGCAGCGGATGCTTTGGAAAACTGCATCCGCTGCCCCCGTTGTGCGGCGCATTCACAGCTAGCGTCTGTGCGCTGCAACATCACATAGCGACGTGCAGTGCACGACGCTAGAGTGAAAGTAGCCTAAGACACTTCTGGCCTTGTCTATTGGTCATGAGTGGCTTGACACAAGGAATGCGACACTTGTAGCCCATGTCCTGGATACGTCTGTCTGTGATGGCTCCTGAAGCAATGGCTCCAGCAGCAGTCCACTCCTTGTGAATCTCCCCCAAATTTTTGCGGTTATCCCAGTTGCTTGTGCACCTTTTTCTACCACACTTTCTCCTTCGCCACATTTGGGGACACAGCCCGTGGTGTATGCTGCTGCTGCCACTAGGAGGCTGACACTAAGTGATACAAAGAAAGTGCGCTCCTCCCCTGCAGTATACACCTCCTGCTGGCTCTCAGCTAACCAGTTCTTGCTTAGTGTCCGTAGGAGGCACACGGACGGGTCTGCTATTCAGACCCCAAAAACTCTTTTTACCTTTACAACGGATGAATGGGGCGACGGATTCTTTCATGTTCCGATGTCCCTGAACCAACAACAGGCGAGCACGGGAGTTTTACCTCTCCGTATCCTCTCCTGCGACGTGGGAAGCCACTGCCTGAGCTGATTCTACTCCCCCAAATTTTTGAATGTCCTTTTCTTAACAATCCTTTCAAGGCTGCGGTTATCCCGGTTGCTTGTGCTCCTTTTTCTACCACACTTTTTCCTTCCACTCAACTTTCCATTAATATGCTTGGATACAGCACTCTGTGAACAGCCGACTTCTTTAGCAGTGACCTTTTGTGGCTTCCCCTCTTTGTGGAGTGTGTCAGTGACTGCCTTCTGGACAAATAACTTCAATCAATCGCTTCCTATAACCATCAACAAGCATCTTACACCTCTCAAATGGAATTTCGGACTACTCTTCTTTTGCAAACTGTTCCAGGTCTCTCATATTTGAAGGCGCCTTCTCCCAACAGCAATTTTAACCCCTTCCCGACCTTTGACGTCACGTAGGCGTCATGAAAGTCGGTGCCAATCCGACCTGTGACGCCTATGTGGCGTCATGGAATGATCACGTGCCTGCAGATCGGGTGAAAGGGTTAACTCCAATTTCACCCGATCTGCAGGGACAGGGGGAGTGGTACTACAGCCCAGGGGGGGTGGCTTCACCCCCTCGTGGCTACGATCGCTCTGATTGGGTGTTGAAAGTGCAACAGCCAATCAGAGCAATTCGTAATATTTCACCTATAAAAAGTGGTGAAATATTACAATCCAGCCATGGCCGATGGCTGCAATATCATCGGCCATGGCTGGAAACCCTGATGTGCCCCCCCCCCACAGCCACCGATCGCCTCCCCAGTCCTCCGATCTGTCCCGTAGTCCCCTCCGTCCGCCTGTCCGCTCCCCCGTTCTCCTGCCCGCTCCCCCCGTGCTCCGATCCACCCCCCCGTGCTCCGATCCCCCCCCACATACTTACCGAGCCTCCCGGAGTCCGTCCATCTTCTCCATGGGCGCCGCCATCTTCCAAAATGGCGGGCGCATGCGCAGTGCGCCCGCCGAATCTGCCGGCCGGCAGATTCGTTCCAGGTATATTTTGATCACTGTGATAAACTTATCACAATGATCAAAATAAAAAAAAAAAATAGTAAATCAACCCCCCCCTTTATCACCCCCATAGGTAGGGACAATAATAAAATAAAGAAAATATATATATTTTTTTTCTGCACTAGGGTTAGGGTTAGGGTTAGCATTAGGGTTAGGGCTAGGGTTAGGGTTAGGGCTAGGGTTAGGGCTAGGGTTAGGGTTAGAATTAGGCTATGTGCACACGGTGCGGAGTTGGCTGCGGATCCGCAGCGGATTGGCCGCTGCGGATTCGTAGCAGTTTTCCATCAGGTTTACAGTACCATGTAAACCTATGGATAACCAAATCCGTGGGCCCATGGTGCGGAAAATACCACGCGGAAACGCTGTGTTGTATTTTCCGCAGCATGTCAATTCTTTGTGCGGATTCCACAGCGTTTTACACCTGTTCTTCAATAGGAATCCGCAGCTGAAATCCGCACAAAAACACTGGAAATCCACGGTAAATCCGCAGGTAAAACGCAGTGCCTTTTACCTGCGGATTTTTCAAAAATGGTGCCGAAAAATCTCACACGAATCCGCAACGTGGGCACATAGCCTTAGGGTTAGGGTTGGAATTAGAGTTAGGGTTGGAATTAGGGTAAGGATTGGAAATAGGGTTAAGATTAGGCCTGTGGTTAGGGTTATGGTTAGGGTTAGGGGTGTGTTGGGGTTAGGGTTAGGGTTGGGATTAGGGTTAGGATTAGGGTTAGGGTTGGGATTAGGGTTATGGGTGTGTTGGAGTTAGGGTTGTGGTTAGGGGTGTGTTGGGGTTAGGGTTGTGATTAGGGTTATGGCTAGAGTTGGGATTAGGGTTAGGGGTGTGTTGGGGTGAGTGTTGGAGTTAGAATTGAGGGGCTTCCACTTTTTAGGCACATCAGGGGTCTCCAAACGCAACATGGCGCCACCATTGATTCCAGCCAATCTTGCGTTCAAAAAGTCAAATGATGCTCCCTCCCTTCCGAGCCCCGACATGCGCCCAATCAGTGGTTTACCCCCACATATGGGGTAACAGCATACTCAGGACCAACTGGGCAACAATTATTGGGGTCCAATTTCTCCTGTTACCCTTGCAAAAATAAAAAATTGCTTGCTAAAACATAGTTTTAGAGGAATGAAAAATTATTTTTTATTTTCACGGCTCTGCATCATAAACTTCTGTGAAGTTCTCACCACACATCTAGATAAGTTCCTTGGGGGGTCTAGTTTCCAAAATGGGGTCACTTGTGGGGAGTTTCTGCTGTTTAGGCACATCAGGGGCTCTGCAAACGCAACGTGACGCCCGCAGACCATTCCATCAAAGTCTGCATTTCAAAAGTCACTACTTCCCTTCCGAGCCCACAACGTGTGCCCAAACAGTGGTTTGCCCCCACATATGGGGTATCAGCGTACTCAGGACAAGCTGGGCAACAACTATTGGGGTCCAATTTCTCCTGTAACCCTTGTGAAAATAAAAAATTGCTTGCTAAAACATCATTTTTGAGGAAAGAAAAATAATTTTTTATTTTCACGGCTCTGCGTTGTAAACTTCAGTGAAGCACTTGGGGGTTCAAAGTGCTCACCACATATCTAGATAAGTTCCGTGGAGGGTCTAGTTTCCAAAATGGGGTCCCTTGTGGGGAGTTTCTACTGTTTAGGCACATCAGGGGCTCTGCAAACGCAACGTGACACCCGCAGACCATTCCATCAAAGTCTGCATTTCAAAAGTCACTACTTCCCTTCCGAGCCCCAACGTGTGCCCAAACAGTGGTTTACCCCCACATATGGGGTATCAGTGTACTCATTACAAACTGGGCAACAACTTTTGGGGTCCAATTTCTCCTGTTACCCTTGTGAAAATAAAAAATTGCTTGCTAAACATCTTTTTTGAGGAAAGAAAAATTATTTTTTATTTTCACGGCTCTGCGTTGTAAACTTCTGTGAAGCACTTGGGGGTTCAAAGTGCTCACCACATATCTAGATAAGTTCCTTGGGGGGTTTAGTTTCCAAAAGAGGGTCAATTGTGGGGGGTTTCTACTGTTTAGGCACATCAGGGGCTCTGCAAACGCAACGTGACGCCCGCAGACCATTCCATCAAAGTCTGCATTCCAAAACGTCACTACTTCTCTTCCGAGCCCCGACGTGTGCCCAAACAGTGGTTCCCCCCCCACATATGGGGTATCAGTGTACTCAAGACAAACTGGACAACAACTTTTGGGGTCCAATTTCTCCTGCCACCCTTGTGAAACTAAAAAATTGCTTGCTAAAACATAATTTTAGAGGAAAGAAAAATGATTTTTTATTTTCACGGCTCTGCGTTGTAAACTTTTGCGAAGCACTTTGGGGGTCAAAGTGCTCACGATATATCTAGATAAGTTCCTTGGGGGATCTAGTTTCCAAAATGGGGTCACTTGTGGGGGGTTTCTACTGTTTAGGCACATCAGGGGCTCTGCAAACGCAACATGACGCCCGCGGACCATTCCATCAAAGTCTGCATTTCAAAAGTCACTACTTCCCTTCCAAGCCTCGACGTGTGCCCAAGCAGTGGTTTACCCCCACATATGGGGTATCAGCGTACTCAGGATAAACTGGACAACAACTTTTGGGGTCCAATTTCTCCTGTTACTCTTGTGAAAATAAAAATTGCGGGCTAAATAATAATTTTTGAGGAAAGAAAAATTATTTTTTATTTTCACAGCTCTGTTATAAACTTCTATGAAGCACTTGGGGGTTTAAAGTGGTCACCGCACATCTAGATTAGTTCCATAGGAGGTCTAGTTTCCAAAATGGGGTCACATGTGGGGGAGCTCCAATGTTTAGGCACACAGGGGCTCTCCAAACATGGCATGGTGTCCGCTAACGATTGGAGCTAATTTTTCATTCAAAAAGTCAAATGGCACTCCTTCCCTTCCGAGCCTTGCCGTGTGCCCAAACAGTGGTTTACCCCCACATGTGAGGTATCAGTTTAGTCAGGAGCAATTGCCCAACACATTTTAGGATCCATTTTATCCTGTTGCCCATGTGAAAATGAAAAAATTGAGGATAAAATAAAATTTTTGTGAAAAAAAAAAGTACTTTTTCATTTTTACGGATCAATTTGTGAAGCACCTGGGGGTTCAAAGTGCTCACTATGCATCTAGATGAGCTCCTTGGGGGGTCTAGTTTCCAAAATGGGGTCACATGTGGAGGAGCTCCAATGTTTAGGCACACAGGGGCTCTCCAAACGCGACATGGTGTCCGCTAGCGATTGGAGCTAATTTTTCATTCAAAAGTAAAATGGCGCTCCTTCCCTTCCGAGCCCTGCCGTGTGCACAAACAGTGGTTTGTGACCACATATGGGGTATCGGCGTACTCAGGACAAATTGTGCAATAACTTTTGGGGTCCAGTTTCTCTTTTTACCCTTGGGAAAATAAAAGAATTGTTGCTAAAAGATCATTTTTGTGACTAAAAAGTTAAATGTTCATTTTTTCCTTCCATGTTGCTTCTGCTGATGTGAATCCCCTGAAGGGTTAATAAACTTCTTGAATGTGGTTTTGAGTACCTTGAGGGGTGCAGTTTTTAGAATGGTGTCACTTTTGGGTATTTTCAGCCATATAGACCCCTCAAACTGACTTCAAATGTGAGGTGGTCCCTAAAAAAAATGGTTTTGTAAATTTCGTTGTAAAAATGAGAAATTGCTGGTCAAATTTTAACCCTTATAACTTCCTAGCAGAAAAAAATTTTGTTTACAAAATTGTGCTGATGTAAAGTAGACATGTGGGTAATGTTATTTATTAACTATTTTGTGTCACATAACTCTCTTGTTTAACAGAATAAAAATTCAAAATTTCAAAATTTTCAAAATTTTAGCCAAATTTGCATTTTTTTCACAAATAAACGCAAAAATTATCGACCTAAATATACCACTAACATGAAGCCCAATATGTCACGAAAAAACAATCTCAGAACCGCTAGGATCCGTTGAAGCGTTCCTGAGTTATTACCTCATAAATGGACACTGGTCAGAATTGCAAAAAACGGCCAGGTCATTAAGGTCAAAATAGGCTGGGTCATGAAGGGGTTAAGATCCCTCCACAGGTGATCAATGGGATTTGGATCCAGGACTCATTTCTGGCCACGTCAGAACTCTCCAGCGCTTTGCTTCCATTCATTTCTCGGTGCTCCTTGAAGTATGTTTCTGGTAATTGTTCAGGTGGAAGACCCATGACCTAGGATGCACACTCAGCTTTCTAACACTGGGCACTATATTGCAACCCAAAATCCTTTCATAATCTTCAGATTTCATGATGCCTTTGACATAGTAAAGGAACCCAGTGCCAGAGGCAGCAAAGCAATCTCAAAACATGTTTGGGCCTCCACCATATTTGCCTGAAGGTACAGTGTTCTTTTCTTTGTAGACCTCATTCTGTTTTCAGTAAACAGTAGAATGATTTGCTTTACCAGAAAGCTCTATTTTGGTCTCATCGGTCCACTAGATGCTTTCCCAGAAAGATTTTGGCTTACTCATATACATTTTGGTACACTGCAGTCTGGCTTTTTTATGTTTTTTGTGTCAGCAGTGGGATCCTCCTGGGTCTCCTGCTTTAGCGTTTCATTTCATTCAAATGTCAACAGATAGCTCACGCTGACAGTTATTCACCTTGAGCCTGCAGGACAGCTGGAATTTCTTTGGAACTTGATTGGAGCTGCTTATCCATCATTCTGACAGTTGTAAACTTCTTGATCATGTTGTACAGTGTAGACAAAGGAATATCAAGATCTCTGGAGATGGACTTGTAACCTTGAGATTGTTGATATTTTTGAACAATTTTGGTTCTCAATTCCCAAGACAGTTATCTCCTCTTTCTGTTCTCCATGCTTGGTGGGGCAGACACACAGACATACAATGTAAAGATTGTGTCAATTTCTCCTTTTTTTATCTGGTTTCAGGTGTGATACTCATATTGACCACACCTGTTACTTGCCACGGGTGAGTTTTAACGGGCATGACATGCTTGAAACAAAGTTGTAAACCCCTACATTTTGAAAAGGTGTCAACAATTTTGTTGAGCCCATACTTGGAGTTTTGTGTGAAATTATGTCCCATTTGCCTTTTTTTTCTCTGTCTTTTTTTGTGTTGTTCCAATACACAAAAAGGAAACAAACGTGTATAACAAAATATGTGTAATTGCAATAAATTTCTGAGAGAAATACTTCATTTTCTGGAACAATTTCAAGGGTGCCAACACTTTCGACCATGACTGTGTATACAGATTCCACACATTAGAGACATATACATATTATGTACATACAGTGGCATTTAAAAGTTTGGTAACCCCTGTTATTGAGAACAGTTAAGCAAGTTGAAGATGAAATGATCTCTAAAAGGCTTATAGTTAAAGATGACACATTTCCTTTGTATTTTAGGCCCAAAAAATATTGTCATGTTTTGTATTTTAAGAGTTACAAAAAGGAAAATGTTTCAATGCAAAAGTTTGGAAACCCATGGGTTTTGTGTGCTCAGATAATGTTGACCAAAGTTTCAGACCAGTTAGGGTTATGGTTTGTTAGGAAAGGCTAGGTGATGCAAAGTTCCCATCTTTATTAAAACCCAGCCTCCTCTAACCTAGTGCCAAAAAAACAGCAGCCATGGGTTCTTCTAAGCAGCTGACGAGCATGATGAGAATGAAAATGGTGGAGGCCCACAAAGTAGGAGAAGGCTAGGAGAAAATAGTAATTGTAATTAAATGTAATTAAGAAATGGCAGTTAACTGGAACACATGGTCAAGATAAGTTCTGGAAGACCAAGCACAATTTCAGTGAGAGCTGCTCATAGGATTTCTAGAGAGGCAAATCAGAATCCCCGCTTGACTGCAAAAGATCTTCTTGGGAGAGTCATCAGAATAAAACTTCTACTCCGACCTCACCATAAAATTTAGAAGTATGCAGAAGAACAACTAAACAAGCCTGATGCATTTTGGAAACAAGTCCTGTGGATGGATGAGGTTAAAATAGAACTCTTTGGCCATAATGATCAAAGGTATGTGTGGAGAAAAAAGGGCACAGAATTTCATGAAAAGAACATCTTGACAACCATTAAGCATGGTGGTGGATCAATCATGATTTGAGGTTGTGTTGCAGCCAATGACAAGGGGAACATTTCATGGGTAGAGGAAAGAATGGATTTGCGGCGCGCCCCCACACCGCCGCAGGGCCGAGGGGTACCCGGAGCTGGGCCTCTGGGATCTCAGTCCTGGGGTTGTCACGGTGGCTAGACCCGGTCCGTGGCCCTGTCCGTCAGTGGGGGACGTCCGGTGAAATAGGTGGTGATAACGGTGGTGTAGCGGTGCAGTTGTGGGGTGCAGGTCGCGGTAAATAACGAGGACACCAGGTTGCAGTCTCTTTACCTCTTTACTGGAGATCTCTGAGTCCTCAGTCCAGAATACGGTTCACCAGGCTGCGCAAGTCCGGCCGGTCCAAAGGCACCTCCAGAGTTCTCTTCACAGGTGGAAATCAGTGCCTTCCTTCTTAGCGCTGTGTGTTGTAGTCCTTCCCTGCTGTGCTCACGGAAAGTACCCCACAACTGTTGTGTCTGTTTCTTAAGTTCCCTCACAACTCGATTAGATGTTCCTCTCTTATTCCGTCCCTCCCTGGTATTCAGGTTGGAACGGCACCCGTTTGTCAGGTAGGCCTGGAGTTCTTCCGGGACCCTAGTGACGCCCCTCTCCCGCAATTGCCCCCCAAGACTTCATAGGTGATATGTGGTAGACAGCCCGCCTGAGACTGACTGTCCTGCCGCTGTTTGGAGTATGGCTTAAAGCTGTATATTATTCCACTCCCTCGGCGTTCCGGCCACCGGTAATGCGCCTCAGCAAGGTGCTGCCTCTTTCAACAAAACCCCTGCTGGTATTCTCCGTCTGCTTGATCTCGTTTCTCACTCAGCACAATCTATCTCGCTTCTAGTCCTTTCTTGGGCACCGCCGCTATGCTGAGCAGGCACGGTCCCGTTACGTTCTTTCCAATGCCAAGCCTCTGCCAGGATCCCACCCCTGGCAGAGACCCTACTGTCTCTTCCTCCACAACACCCTCTCTCACTAGGTGTTGCTTCGTTCAATCCAGTCAGCGTTCTCTACTAACTTCCTGCCTGACCCCCAGTTTACCCACTATGGTGGGGAGTGGCCTAATGAATAGCACCCTTAGCTCCCCCCGGAGGCCCAGCTGTGAAACATATTGGTGTCTGTGATACCTGATTGGAGGAACTCCTTCAGTGCCATCGAACGCACCATGGCTCCCCTTAGTGGCGGAGCCACAGTACTGCAACGACCAGGACTCTGGGGCGCTGCACTCCCCCCTGGTTAAACACAGTACTCCGGGACTGGGAAGAAAACAACAATACAGGTTAGCAAAAAGACATACAAATTTGTTGAGTGCAAAACAATAAGCATACTTGAACAGGCTTCCCTTTATGGGAGGTGAGGACACTTTAACGTTACAAAACATAATCAAATATCATAGCAACAGGCTACAATTAACTCTCATTACCCAACCGGGTATTCTACTAAGTGTGTTGTGAAATTGGATTTTGGGCTCCCCCGGTGGCCACTGGTGGAATTGAACTGGTGTGCATCATCCCCTCTGTTCACCTGTTTCCATCAGGATGTGGGAGTCGCTATTTAACCTTGCTCCTCTGTCACTTCCATGCCGGTCAACATTGTAATCAGAAGCCTTTCTGTGCATGTTCCTGCTGCTAGACAACTCCCAGCTAAGTTGGACTTTAGTCCTCGTTTGTTTTTGCATTTTGTTCCAGTTCACAGCTGTAGTTTCGTTTCTGTGTCTGGAAAGCTCTTGTGATCTGAAATTGCCACTCTGATGTTATGAGTTAATACTAGAGTCTTAAAGTAATTTCAGGATGGCGTTTTGATAGGGTTTTCAGCTGACCATGAAAGTGCCCTTTCTGTCTTCCTGCTATCTAGTAAGCGGACCTCAATTTTGCTAAACCTATTTTCATACTACGTTTGTCATTTCATCTAAAATCACCGCCAATATATGTGGGGGCCTCTGTCTGCCTATCGGGGAAATTTCTCTAGAGGTGAGCCAGGACTATATTTTCCTCTGCCAGGATTAGTTAGTCCTCCGGCCGGCGCTGGGCGTCTAGGGATAAAAAACGTAGGCAACGCTACCCGGCTACTGTTAGTTGTGCGGCAGGTTTAGTTCATGGTCAGTTTAGTTTCCATCCTTCCAAGAGCTAGTACTTATGTTTGCTGGGCTATGTTCTCTTGCCATTGAGAACCATAACAGTTTGACCGGCCCCAAAGGGTTAAATTAATTGACAGAGAAAGGAGAGAAAAGAGAAGTCTGCTGAAGATTTTTTTTTTTTTTTTTTCCCTTCAGTTCTGAGTGTGCTTGTAATTGAATCTCTTGCAAGTCTGCCTATATTGCAGCCTTTCTCTCTCTCTCTCTCTCTCCTTCTAATCCTAGAATGGCTCTGTGTTCACCTGTTTAAAATGGATATTCAGAGTTTAGCTGCAGGTTTGAATAATCTCACCACGAAAGTTCAAAATTTACAATATTTTGTTGTTCATGTTCCTATATCTGAACCTAGAATTCCTTTGCCTGAATTTTTCTCGGGGAATAGATCTTGCTTTCAAAATTTCAAAAATAATTGCAAGTTGTTTTTGTCCCTGAAATCTCGCTCTGCTGGAGATCCTGCTCAGCAGGTCAGGATTGTGATTTCCTTGCTCCGGGGCGACCCTCAGGATTGGGCTTTTGCATTGGCTCCAGGGGATCCTGCGTTGCTCAATGTGGATGCGTTTTTTCTGGCCTTGGGGTTGCTTTATGAGGAACCTCAGTTAGAGCTTCAGGCGGAAAAGGCCTTGATATCCCTATCTCAGGGGCAAGACGAAGCTGAAATATACTGCCAGAAATTCCGTAAATGGGCTGTGCTTACTCAGTGGAATGAGTGCGCCCTGGCGGCGAATTTCAGAGAGGGTCTCTCTGATGCCATTAAGGATGTTATGGTGGGGTTCCCTGTGCCTGCGGGTCTGAATGAGTCCATGACAATGGCTATCCAGATCGATAGGCGTCTGCGGGAGTGCAAACCTGTGCACCATTTGGCGGTGTCTACTGAGAAGACGCCAGAGAATATGCAATGTGATAGAATTCTGTCCAGAAGTGAACGGCAGAATTTAAGACGAAAAAATGGGTTGTGCTTCTATTGCGGTGATTCAACTCATGTTATATCAGCATGCTCTAAGCGTACTAAGAAGCTTGATAAGTCTGTTTCAATTGGCACTTTACAGTCTAAGTTTATTCTATCTGTGACCCTGATTTGTTCTTTATCATCTATTACCGCGGATGCCTATGTCGACTCTGGCGCCGCTTTGAGTCTTATGGATTGGTCCTTTGCCAAACGCTGTGGGTATGATTTGGAGCCTCTTGAAACTCCTATACCCCTGAAGGGGATTGACTCCACCCCATTGGCTAGTAATAAACCACAACACTGGACACAAGTAACTATGCGGATTAATCCGGATCATCAGGAGATTATTCGCTTTCTTGTGCTGTATAACCTACATGATGTGTTGGTGCTTGGATTGCCATGGCTGCAATCTCATAACCCAGTCCTTGACTGGAAAGCTATGTCTGTGTTAAGCTGGGGATGTAAGGGGACGCATGGGGACGTACCTGTGGTTTCCATTTCATCATCTATTCCCTCTGAGATTCCTGAATTCTTGACTGAATATCGTGACGTTTTTGAAGAACCTAAGCTTGGTTCATTACCTCCGCACCGGGAGTGCGATTGTGCCATAGATTTGATTCCGGGTAGTAAATACCCTAAGGGTCGTTTATTTAATCTGTCTGTGCCTGAACATGCTGCTATGCGAGAATATATAAAGGAGTCCTTGGAAAAGGGACATATTCGTCCTTCGTCATCTCCCTTAGGAGCCGGTTTTTTCTTTGTGGCTAAGAAAGATGGCTCTTTGAGGCCGTGTATTGATTATCGGCTTTTGAATAAAATCACGGTTAAATATCAATATCCGTTGCCACTGCTGACTGATTTGTTTGCTCGCATAAAGGGGGCCAAGTGGTTCTCTAAGATAGATCTCCGTGGGGCGTATAATTTGGTGCGAATTAAGCAGGGGGATGAGTGGAAGACCGCATTTAATACGCCCGAGGGCCACTTTGAGTATTTGGTGATGCCTTTTGGTCTTTCAAATGCCCCTTCAGTCTTTCAGTCCTTTATGCATGACATTTTCCGTGATTATTTGGATAAATTTATGATTGTGTATCTGGATGATATTTTGATTTTTTCGGATGACTGGGACTCTCATGTCCAGCAGGTCAGGAGGGTTCTTCAGGTTTTGCGGTCTAATTCCTTGTGTGTGAAGGGTTCTAAGTGCGTTTTTGGGGTTCAAAAGATTTCCTTTTTGGGATATATTTTTTCCCCCTCTTCCATCGAGATGGATCCTGTCAAGGTTCAGGCTATTTGTGATTGGACGCAACCTTCTTCTCTTAAGAGTCTTCAGAAATTTTTGGGCTTTGCTAACTTTTATCGTCGATTTATTGCTGGTTTTTCTGATGTTGTTAAACCATTGACTGATTTGACTAAGAAGGGTGCTGATGTTGCTGATTGGTCCCCTGCTGCTGTGGAGGCCTTTCGGGAGCTTAAGCGCCGCTTTTCTTCCGCCCCTGTGTTGCGTCAGCCTGATGTTGCTCTTCCTTTTCAGGTTGAGGTCGACGCTTCTGAAATCGGAGCTGGGGCGGTTTTGTCGCAGAGAAGTTCCGATTGTTCCGTGATGAGACCTTGTGCCTTTTTCTCGCGTAAATTTTCGCCCGCCGAGCGGAATTATGATGTTGGGAATCGGGAGCTTTTGGCCATGAAGTGGGCTTTTGAGGAGTGGCGTCATTGGCTTGAGGGGGCTAGACATCAGGTGGTGGTATTGACTGACCACAAAAATCTAATTTATCTTGAGTCCGCCAGACGCCTGAATCCTAGACAGGCGCGCTGGTCGTTGTTTTTCTCTCGGTTTAATTTTGTGGTGTCCTACCTGCCGGGTTCTAAGAATGTTAAGGCGGATGCCCTTTCTAGGAGTTTTGAGCCTGACTCCCCTGGTAACTCTGAACCTACAGGTATCCTTAAGGATGGAGTGATATTGTCTGCCGTTTCTCCAGACCTGCGGCGGGCCTTGCAGGAGTTTCAGGCGGATAGACCTGATCGTTGCCCACCTGGTAGACTGTTTGTTCCTGATGATTGGACCAGTAAAGTCATTTCTGAGGTTCATTCTTCTGCGTTGACAGGTCATCCTGGAATCTTTGGTACCAGGGATTTGGTGGCAAGGTCCTTCTGGTGGCCTTCCCTGTCTCGAGATGTGCGAGGCTTTGTGCAGTCTTGTGACGTTTGTGCTCGGGCCAAGCCTTGTTGTTCTCGGGCTAGTGGATTGTTGTTGCCCTTGCCTATCCCGAAGAGGCCCTGGACGCACATCTCGATGGATTTTATTTCGGATCTTCCTGTTTCTCAGAAGATGTCTGTCATCTGGGTGGTGTGTGACCGTTTCTCTAAGATGGTCCATTTGGTTCCCCTGCCTAAGTTGCCTTCTTCTTCCGAGTTGGTTCCTTTGTTTTTTCAAAATGTGGTCCGTTTGCATGGTATTCCGGAGAATATCGTTTCTGACAGAGGAACCCAATTCGTGTCTAGATTTTGGCGAGCATTCTGTGCTAGGATGGGCATAGATTTGTCTTTCTCATCTGCTTTCCATCCTCAGACTAATGGCCAGACCGAGCGGACGAATCAGACCTTGGAGACATATTTGAGGTGTTTTGTGTCTGCAGATCAGGATGATTGGGTTGCTTTTTTGCCTTTAGCGGAGTTTGCCCTCAATAATCGGGCCAGCTCTGCCACCTTGGTGTCTCCTTTTTTCTGTAATTCGGGGTTTCATCCTCGATTTTCTTCTGGTCAGGTGGAATCTTCGGATTGTCCTGGAGTGGATGCTGTGGTGGAGAGGTTGCATCAGATTTGGGGGCAGGTAGTGGACAATTTGAAGTTGTCCCAGGAGAAGACTCAGCTTTTTGCCAACCGCCGGCGTCGGGTTGGTCCTCGGCTTTGTGTTGGGGACTTGGTGTGGTTGTCTTCTCGTTTTGTCCCTATGAGGGTTTCTTCTCCTAAGTTTAAGCCTCGGTTCATCGGCCCGTACAAGATATTGGAGATTCTTAACCCTGTGTCCTTCCGTTTGGACCTCCCTGCATCTTTTTCTATTCATAATGTTTTTCATCGGTCATTGTTGCGCAGGTATGAGGTACCGGTTGTGCCTTCCGTTGAGCCTCCTGCTCCGGTGTTGGTTGAGGGCGAGTTGGAGTACGTTGTGGAAAAAATCTTGGACTCCCGGGTTTCCAGACGGAAACTCCAGTATCTGGTCAAATGGAAGGGATACGGTCAGGAGGATAATTCTTGGGTGACTGCCTCTGATGTTCATGCCTCCGATCTGGTCCGTGCCTTTCATAGGGCTCATCCTGATCGCCCTGGTGGTTCTGGTGAGGGTTCGGTGCCCCCTCCTTGAGGGGGGGGTACTGTTGTGAAATTGGATTTTGGGCTCCCCCGGTGGCCACTGGTGGAATTGAACTGGTGTGCATCATCCCCTCTGTTCACCTGTTTCCATCAGGATGTGGGAGTCGCTATTTAACCTTGCTCCTCTGTCACTTCCATGCCGGTCAACATTGTAATCAGAAGCCTTTCTGTGCATGTTCCTGCTGCTAGACAACTCCCAGCTAAGTTGGACTTTAGTCCTCGTTTGTTTTTGCATTTTGTTCCAGTTCACAGCTGTAGTTTCGTTTCTGTGTCTGGAAAGCTCTTGTGATCTGAAATTGCCACTCTGATGTTATGAGTTAATACTAGAGTCTTAAAGTAATTTCAGGATGGCGTTTTGATAGGGTTTTCAGCTGACCATGAAAGGGCCCTTTCTGTCTTCCTGCTATCTAGTAAGCGGACCTCAATTTTGCTAAACCTATTTTCATACTACGTTTGTCATTTCATCTAAAATCACCGCCAATATATGTGGGGGCCTCTGTCTGCCTATCGGGGAAATTTCTCTAGAGGTGAGCCAGGACTATATTTTCCTCTGCCAGGATTAGTTAGTCCTCCGGCCGGCGCTGGGCGTCTAGGGATAAAAAACGTAGGCAACGCTACCCGGCTACTGTTAGTTGTGCGGCAGGTTTAGTTCATGGTCAGTTTAGTTTCCATCCTTCCAAGAGCTAGTACTTATGTTTGCTGGGCTATGTTCTCTTGCCATTGAGAACCATAACATAAGTGCAAATGCTGGAACAATAAATTAACATTGCCTTTAGGAAACATACACTCTTAGTTTACCAAAGGCCTTCCTATAATCACATTACAGGGCAAGGTAACTTCACATTCTCCTACTTTGAACCTGCAGGACCGCCTGTCCCTATGGCACCAGACCTACTGCCTCTCCTTTCTTTTACAGGACCGCCCCGTTCAGCCAGGGCCTACTGCCTTTCTCTACTATACATAGTATAGACATAACATTCCTTTCCATTTGAGAGCATGGAGCCCACTCTACTTGGCTCCTATAAGGACTCACTCACTAACCCCTACGGGTCTACTTTCTGTCCTTAGTAGCGAACTAACTTTCTATGGGGACGCAGGGTTTACCTTCTATCCTCACCTTCGTTATTACTTCTTTACTTTTAGTTAAACGGAACTCTACATCTACCCCTACGGGCTTTCTACATCTTTCTCTTCAAAGAACATTATCTAGGTTTCACATTTTAAACAAATTAAACACACTTAACTTTTCCATGAAAAACAGTTACATTTCCTTCAAAGCATTATCTTGACATTACTGTTCTAAAACAGTATCACTTTCAAGTTCAATTCTAACCTCCCCTTTAAGAGGAGATCAAGTCTTTCTGAGGTAGCTCTTCTTCTCAGCCTACCAGTCCATGCAAAGGCTCCGGAATGGTATCTTCGCAAAATGTCTTTAAACAAAACCAGTAGGAAGCACCTTTAAGAAGGTGCAAACTATTTACAAGAAAGTTCAAATCATGCACAGTCCATGATTTCGCAGTTTGTGTAACTTTGTGCAAAACTTCAAGAAAACAACAATAGTGACCCCGGGTCAACAAAGGGGTCACCTTTTAAAGTTTACCCTGAACGGGTTTAGCAGCAACAGGAACAAAAGAACAAACAGTAACTATTTACATTTTCATCAAGCAATAAAATCTTACTGGGGTTCTGCGGAAGGCGACCTCTTATCCGGCCTCACCAGGCCAACAGATCGCACCGGTGAGCCAGGACGCCGTTCCGGTCCCAGCAGTGATAAAATCCCTCGCCGGGAGGTCCTCCTTACTGGCAGACGCACACGTCCCTCCGGGGCACGGCAAGGCTGGGCTTCTCGGGGTTCCGCGGGGCCGGGCTCTGCTGCTTTCCCCACTGAATCAGCTCCTTCTGGTGTTCCGGCAGCAGCCTGGAGGGCAATGCATCGCTGCACGCCCCGCGCCATCCAGCCAGCCTCTCCCGTAGCCCTCCTCCAACGAGTGTAGGTGACGGCATCACCTGGCTCCAGATCGCGAGCGATCCTCCCGCTGCAAGGCTCCACCTCCTCCCGGTCTACGCGGACCTGTATCGGCTCCCCGATCTCTTGGATTACTCCCCTTCCGCACTGGGGATTAAAGGCCACCACCACACCCCAGTGTGATGGCGGGATCTCCGGAGCACTAACTAGGTCGACCGGTTCTGTAGGATGGGGCCGGCTCCGCCATGCTGCTATCAGACGCCGTAAGTGCTCAGCATCCGGCATGATTTTCAGGCCCGGTGCGGGTAGCGTACCTTCCGCCGCGGCCGGGTAAGCAGCAACAGGAGACAACTTGATCTCGGTGGGCTGGCCCACCCGGGTGAGGACACGGGCATCAGCCTTCAGGCGGCGGGCCAGCTGTCGGGCCTCGGCTGCAGCCACACATTCTTCGGACAGTGGCACAGGGGGTCGGCCCAACAGTGGCTCGGTGAGGGTCAGACCCCGCAGCGTTGGCGTTTCAGAGCCTGTCCCAGCTTGTGCGGCCTCGGACTGGGCCGGGTCAGCTCCGCGCTGTGCTCCTGGTGCCGCCATTTCTTGTTCTTTTCCCGCGGTCTCTTCCGTGGGCGGCCCCGTCCCCATGGTCTCCACCCTCCGGCCAGGATCAGGAGGCGGACCTCAGCTGTTGACGGGCACGTCCTCAACACACAGAAATATTTAGACTGGGCGGCCATTGCTGTTCGCGCTCTCCAACTTGTCTACGCCCACTCCACGCCCCTCTTCTCTTCCTGCGCTCTCCTCAGCGCTGCAATGGCGGCGGATTTTGGCGGCAAATGGCACAACACACAGTCTTTTCAATAAAGTACGGTTCAAGTACAGTAAATCACAGTCTCTAGGCACACATGACCTGATTCTTCAGGCTTAAGTAGATCCTGTTCGTGACGCCAAGTCTGCGGCGCGCCCCCACACCGCCGCAGGGCCGAGGGGTACCCGGAGCCGGGCCTCTGGGATCTCAGTCCTGGGGTTGTCACGGTGGCTAGACCCGGTCCGTGGCCCTGTCCGTCAGTGGGGGACGTCCGGTGAAATAGGTGGTGATAACGGTGGTGTAGCGGTGCAGTTGTGGGGTGCAGGTCGCGGTAAATAACGAGGACACCAGGTTGCAGTCTCTTTACCTCTTTACTGGAGATCTCTGAGTCCTCAGTCCAGAATACGGTTCACCAGGCTGCGCAAGTCCGGCCGGTCCAATGGCACCTCCAGAGTTCTCTTCACAGGTGGAAATCAGTGCCTTCCTTCTTAGCGCTGTGTGTTGTAGTCCTTCCCTGCTGTGCTCACGGAAAGTACCCCACAACTGTTGTGTCTGTTTCTTAAGTTCCCTCACAACTCGATTAGATGTTCCTCTCTTATTCCGTCCCTCCCTGGTATTCAGGTTGGAACGGCACCCGTTTGTCAGGTAGGCCTGGAGTTCTTCCGGGACCCTAGTGACGCCCCTCTCCCGCAATTGCCCCCCAAGACTTCATAGGTGATATGTGGTAGACAGCCCGTCTGAGACTGACTGTCCTGCCGCTGTTTGGAGTATGGCTTAAAGCTGTATATTATTCCACTCCCTCGGCGTTCCGGCCACCGGTAATGCGCCTCAGCAAGGTGCTGCCTCTTTCAACAAAACCCCTGC